>NW_027183961.1:0-31667 GCF_041296385.1 Aphelocoma coerulescens | reverse complement strand
TTTTGCTATTGCGGGAGCAGCTGCTGGAGCTTTTCAACCGAGCTGCAAGAGTGAAAAGTGTGATGGCATGTCTATCTGAGAAGGAAGGTTCGGTGCCGCAGCCTGTTGTGCACAATTTATATGCTGATAAGAGAAGGGGGTGCTTTTGGAACGTTTTCCTTCCTGACACTTCTGTCTCTGTGAGCTTTAGCTGCTTGGACTCAGGGATACCGAAGGTATGTGAAAGTGACTGGGATGCGAGAATCATGTTGCACAGGGAACAGGGAAGGTCAGCAAATGTTTCCTGTCCTGGCACATCTCTCAGTCTGAACTGCAGCTGCAGATGCTTCACTTCCGCCAAGGACTCTGCCACCTTGAGAGAAGGATGCGCTCTATGGAGTTGAGAAAGAAAGTGCGTCTCACTAGCTTCTTTCCTCTACTTCATAGACAGCAAAGGGGCTATGAAAGGCAGCACTGGCTTTTTGTTCTAGGACTTCTTCTTTACAAGCAGCTGCTGGATGTTTGGAAGGGGGTTTGGGATATGCAAAAATGAGAGGCTAAGATGGTAAGAGGGTAAGATGGAAGTCATCTGGCAAAAGCAGAGCTCACAAAAGGGCCAGCTGAGAAAGCTCTTGCTGCCTACAACTTCAACTGCACCCCTCAAAGCAGCAGCACACACGCTGCTCTCGGCACTTTCCTTCTCAGCTCTACGCACCATCCTAAGCCTTGCCTCTCCCACACTCAGGATCCAAAGACAACGGCACCAGGGACTGCTCACACACTAAAGGCACCAGGACAAAAGGCTCACCAGCTTGGCCTTTGCATTCCCGCTGACAGCTCCACAGCTTGAACCCAGAGAACTGCCTGCTGCCAACAGCCTTTCCAATCACTCTGAGCACCTCATGACAAGGAGTGTGGGGAATGAATCTCCAGCAGCCTCCTGCCCCAGGCTGTCCCCCGGGAGCAGCCCTGCTCCAGGCCGTGACTGCCACCTGCACAGCCAAAGGACCCAGAGCGGTGTTACACACCACGGCTGTGCCTGGCACAGAGACACCAGTGGCCACACAAGTGGCCATGGCACTGTCCACACACAGTCCCTGCTGCTGCTCCCCCAGCCGCTGGCACCAACTCCCAGCCACCCACTCCTAAAGCCACGGGGCCCACTGGGACACTGCGGGGGCTCGTGGAAGCCAGCGGCCATTGTGACACAGCGGGGCTGCACAGAGCCCACGGTGCTTTGTGACCCGTGGCTCCCAGGAGAGCCTTTGTGATGCTGGGGAACTACAAGGAAGCCTGGCTCCTCTGTGACACCACCACAGAAGCTCAGGGGAGCCCTGGAGACCGTGCTGATGCTATTGAACCTGATGCAACCCTGCCTCCTCTGTGACAACACAGAAGCTCTTGGAGCCCTGGAGACCGTGCTGATGCTATGGAACCTGATGCAACCCTGCCTCCTCTGTGACACCACAGAACCTCTGGGAGCCCTGGAGACCGTGCTGATGCTATGGAACCTGATGCAACCCTGCCTCCACTGTGACACCACAGAAGCTCAGGGAGCCCTGGAGACTGTGGTGATGCTATGGAACCTGATGCAACCCTGCCTCCACTGTGACACCACAGAACCTCTGGGAGCCCTGGAGACCGTGCTGATGCTATGGAACCTGATGCAACCCTGCCTCCACTGTGACACCACAGAAGCTCGGGGAGCTCTGCAGACCGTGGGGATGCTGGCGAAGCTGACGGAACCCTGGGCACCACAGTGACGCTATGGAACCTGGTGGAACCGAGGGGCCACAGTGACACTGTGGGGCCTTTTGGAAGCAACAGGACCCTGGTGGGAAGCCACGGGATGATTAATCCTGCACGAACCTGCTCCAGGTGGGCTCCTCTCTCCCGGCTTCCACAGGTGCTGCTAGGATCCCACTCCGGCACTGGCTTGGCACGGGCTCACGGCTTCCTTTGGCAATGGCTCTGCTCCAGGATGGCATGCTGCAGAGAATGCAGGTAGATTTTGTGCTCACTCCTGGCATGCAGCTGGACAATAAAGCCTGATCCAGCCCCCCCTCAGCATATGTCCGGCTCTGGCATTGGGGCGGGGCAACTTTGGGAGCAGCCCCAGCCCTGCTCCTGCTCCCGGCTGGGCACCCAGCTGCTGGGACACAGGTGTGTCCTGATGCCACCGTCTACTCCTTTGAGAAGGGGAGGACAGAGTGCATCAGGGGAGTTTGGTGTGGCTTACATGCGGCAAGGAGAAGGTGCAGCCCCAAACTGGCTTTCACTTCTAGAACCTTTTGCTATTGCGGGAGCAGCTGCTGGAGCTTTTCAACCGAGCTGCAAGAGTGAAAAGTGTGATGGCATGTCTATCTGAGAAGGAAGGTTCGGTGCCGCAGCCTGTTGTGCACAATTTATATGCTGATAAGAGAAGGGGGTGCTTTTGGAACGTTTTCCTTCCTGACACTTCTGTCTCTGTGAGCTTTAGCTGCTTGGACTCAGGGATACCGAAGGTATGTGAAAGTGACTGGGATGCGAGAATCATGTTGCACAGGGAACAGGGAAGGTCAGCAAATGTTTCCTGTCCTGGCACATCTCTCAGTCTGAACTGCAGCTGCAGATGCTTCACTTCCGCCAAGGACTCTGCCACCTTGAGAGAAGGATGCGCTCTATGGAGTTGAGAAAGAAAGTGCGTCTCACTAGCTTCTTTCCTCTACTTCATAGACAGCAAAGGGGCTATGAAAGGCAGCACTGGCTTTTTGTTCTAGGACTTCTTCTTTACAAGCAGCTGCTGGATGTTTGGAAGGGGGTTTGGGATATGCAAAAATGAGAGGCTAAGATGGTAAGAGGGTAAGATGGAAGTCATCTGGCAAAAGCAGAGCTCACAAAAGGGCCAGCTGAGAAAGCTCTTGCTGCCTACAACTTCAACTGCACCCCTCAAAGCAGCAGCACACACGCTGCTCTCGGCACTTTCCTTCTCAGCTCTACGCACCATCCTAAGCCTTGCCTCTCCCACACTCAGGATCCAAAGACAACGGCACCAGGGACTGCTCACACACTAAAGGCACCAGGACAAAAGGCTCACCAGCTTGGCCTTTGCATTCCCGCTGACAGCTCCACAGCTTGAACCCAGAGAACTGCCTGCTGCCAACAGCCTTTCCAATCACTCTGAGCACCTCATGACAAGGAGTGTGGGGAATGAATCTCCAGCAGCCTCCTGCCCCAGGCTGTCCCCCGGGAGCAGCCCTGCTCCAGGCCGTGACTGCCACCTGCACAGCCAAAGGACCCAGAGCCGGTGTTACACACCACGGCTGTGCCTGGCACAGAGACACCAGTGGCCACACAAGTGGCCATGGCACTGTCCACACACAGTCCCTGCTGCTGCTCCCCCAGCCGCTGGCACCAACTCCCAGCCACCCACTCCTAAAGCCACGGGGCCCACTGGGACACTGCGGGGGCTCGTGGAAGCCAGCGGCCATTGTGACACAGCGGGGCTGCACAGAGCCCACGGTGCTTTGTGACCCGTGGCTCCCAGGAGAGCCTTTGTGATGCTGGGGAACTACAAGGAAGCCTGGCTCCTCTGTGACACCACCACAGAAGCTCAGGGGAGCCCTGGAGACCATGCTGATGCTATTGAACCTGATGCAACCCTGCCTCCTCTGTGACAACACAGAAGCTCTTGGAGCCCTGGAGACCGTGCTGATGCTATGGAACCTGATGCAACCCTGCCTCCTCTGTGACACCACAGAACCTCTGGGAGCCCTGGAGACCGTGCTGATGCTATGGAACCTGATGCAACCCTGCCTCCACTGTGACACCACAGAAGCTCAGGGAGCCCTGGAGACTGTGGTGATGCTATGGAACCTGATGCAACCCTGCCTCCACTGTGACACCACAGAACCTCTGGGAGCCCTGGAGACCGTGCTGATGCTATGGAACCTGATGCAACCCTGCCTCCACTGTGACACCACAGAAGCTCGGGGAGCTCTGCAGACCGTGGGGATGCTGGCGAAGCTGACGGAACCCTGGGCACCACAGTGACGCTATGGAACCTGGTGGAACCGAGGGGCCACAGTGACACTGTGGGGCCTTTTGGAAGCAACAGGACCCTGGTGGGAAGCCACGGGATGATTAATCCTGCACGAACCTGCTCCAGGTGGGCTCCTCTCTCCCGGCTTCCACAGGTGCTGCTAGGATCCCACTCCGGCACTGGCTTGGCACGGGCTCACGGCTTCCTTTGGCAATGGCTCTGCTCCAGGATGGCATGCTGCAGAGAATGCAGGTAGATTTTGTGCTCACTCCTGGCATGCAGCTGGACAATAAAGCCTGATCCAGCCCCCCCTCAGCATATGTCCGGCTCTGGCATTGGGGCGGGGCAACTTTGGGAGCAGCCCCAGCCCTGCTCCTGCTCCCGGCTGGGCACCCAGCTGCTGGGACACAGGTGTGTCCTGATGCCACCGTCTACTCCTTTGAGAAGGGGAGGACAGAGTGCATCAGGGAGTTTGGTGTGGCTTACATGCGGCAAGGAGAAGGTGCAGCCCCAAACTGGCTTTCACTTCTAGAACCTTTTGCTATTGCGGGAGCAGCTGCTGGAGCTTTTCAACCGAGCTGCAAGAGTGAAAAGTGTGATGGCATGTCTATCTGAGAAGGAAGGTTCGGTGCCGCAGCCTGTTGTGCACAATTTATATGCTGATAAGAGAAGGGGGTGCTTTTGGAACGTTTTCCTTCCTGACACTTCTGTCTCTGTGAGCTTTAGCTGCTTGGACTCAGGGATACCGAAGGTATGTGAAAGTGACTGGGATGCGAGAATCATGTTGCACAGGGAACAGGGAAGGTCAGCAAATGTTTCCTGTCCTGGCACATCTCTCAGTCTGAACTGCAGCTGCAGATGCTTCACTTCCGCCAAGGACTCTGCCACTTGAGAGAAGGATGCGCTCTATGGAGTTGAGAAAAGAAAGTGCGTCTCACTAGCTTCTTTCCTCTACTTCATAGACAGCAAAGGGGCTATGAAAGGCAGCACTGGCTTTTTGTTCTAGGACTTCTTCTTTACAAGCAGCTGCTGGATGTTTGGAAGGGGGTTTGGGATATGCAAAAATGAGAGGCTAAGATGGTAAGAGGGTAAGATGGAAGTCATCTGGCAAAAGCAGAGCTCACAAAAGGGCCAGCTGAGAAAGCTCTTGCTGCCTACAACTTCAACTGCACCCCTCAAAGCAGCAGCACACACGCTGCTCTCGGCACTTTCCTTCTCAGCTCTACGCACCATCCTAAGCCTTGCCTCTCCCACACTCAGGATCCAAAGACAACGGCACCAGGGACTGCTCACACACTAAAGGCACCAGGACAAAAGGCTCACCAGCTTGGCCTTTGCATTCCCGCTGACAGCTCCACAGCTTGAACCCAGAGAACTGCCTGCTGCCAACAGCCTTTCCAATCACTCTGAGCACCTCATGACAAGGAGTGTGGGGAATGAATCTCCAGCAGCCTCCTGCCCCAGGCTGTCCCCCGGGAGCAGCCCTGCTCCAGGCCGTGACTGCCACCTGCACAGCCAAAGGACCCAGAGCCGGTGTTACACACCACGGCTGTGCCTGGCACAGAGACACCAGTGGCCACACAAGTGGCCATGGCACTGTCCACACACAGTCCCTGCTGCTGCTCCCCCAGCCGCTGGCACCAACTCCCAGCCACCCACTCCTAAAGCCACGGGGCCCACTGGGACACTGCGGGGGCTCGTGGAAGCCAGCGGCCATTGTGACACAGCGGGGCTGCACAGAGCCCACGGTGCTTTGTGACCCGTGGCTCCCAGGAGAGCCTTTGTGATGCTGGGGAACTACAAGGAAGCCTGGCTCCTCTGTGACACCACCACAGAAGCTCAGGGGAGCCCTGGAGACCGTGCTGATGCTATTGAACCTGATGCAACCCTGCCTCCTCTGTGACACCACAGAACCTCTGGGAGCCCTGGAGACCGTGCTGATGCTATGGAACCTGATGCAACCCTGCCTCCACTGTGACACCACAGAAGCTCAGGGAGCCCTGGAGACTGTGGTGATGCTATGGAACCTGATGCAACCCTGCCTCCACTGTGACACCACAGAACCTCTGGAGCCCTGGAGACCGTGCTGATGCTATGGAACCTGATGCAACCCTGCCTCCACTGTGACACCACAGAAGCTCGGGGAGCTCTGCAGACCGTGGGGATGCTGGCGAAGCTGACGGAACCCTGGGCACCACAGTGACGCTATGGAACCTGGTGGAACCGAGGGGCCACAGTGACACTGTGGGGCCTTTTGGAAGCAACAGGACCCTGGTGGGAAGCCACGGGATGATTAATCCTGCACGAACCTGCTCCAGGTGGGCTCCTCTCTCCCGGCTTCCACAGGTGCTGCTAGGATCCCACTCCGGCACTGGCTTGGCACGGGCTCACGGCTTCCTTTGGCAATGGCTCTGCTCCAGGATGGCATGCTGCAGAGAATGCAGGTAGATTTTGTGCTCACTCCTGGCATGCAGCTGGACAATAAAGCCTGATCCAGCCCCCCCTCAGCATATGTCCGGCTCTGGCATTGGGGCGGGGCAACTTTGGGAGCAGCCCCAGCCCTGCTCCTGCTCCCGGCTGGGCACCCAGCTGCTGGGACACAGGTGTGTCCTGATGCCACCGTCTACTCCTTTGAGAAGGGGAGGACAGAGTGCATCAGGGAGTTTGGTGTGGCTTACATGCGGCAAGGAGAAGGTGCAGCCCCAAACTGGCTTTCACTTCTAGAACCTTTTGCTATTGCGGGAGCAGCTGCTGGAGCTTTTCAACCGAGCTGCAAGAGTGAAAAGTGTGATGGCATGTCTATCTGAGAAGGAAGGTTCGGTGCCGCAGCCTGTTGTGCACAATTTATATGCTGATAAGAGAAGGGGGTGCTTTTGGAACGTTTTCCTTCCTGACACTTCTGTCTCTGTGAGCTTTAGCTGCTTGGACTCAGGGATACCGAAGGTATGTGAAAGTGACTGGGATGCGAGAATCATGTTGCACAGGGAACAGGGAAGGTCAGCAAATGTTTCCTGTCCTGGCACATCTCTCAGTCTGAACTGCAGCTGCAGATGCTTCACTTCCGCCAAGGACTCTGCCACCTTGAGAGAAGGATGCGCTCTATGGAGTTGAGAAAGAAAGTGCGTCTCACTAGCTTCTTTCCTCTACTTCATAGACAGCAAAGGGGCTATGAAAGGCAGCACTGGCTTTTTGTTCTAGGACTTCTTCTTTACAAGCAGCTGCTGGATGTTTGGAAGGGGGTTTGGGATATGCAAAAATGAGAGGCTAAGATGGTAAGAGGGTAAGATGGAAGTCATCTGGCAAAAGCAGAGCTCACAAAAGGGCCAGCTGAGAAAGCTCTTGCTGCCTACAACTTCAACTGCACCCCTCAAAGCAGCAGCACACACGCTGCTCTCGGCACTTTCCTTCTCAGCTCTACGCACCATCCTAAGCCTTGCCTCTCCCACACTCAGGATCCAAAGACAACGGCACCAGGGACTGCTCACACACTAAAGGCACCAGGACAAAAGGCTCACCAGCTTGGCCTTTGCATTCCCGCTGACAGCTCCACAGCTTGAACCCAGAGAACTGCCTGCTGCCAACAGCCTTTCCAATCACTCTGAGCACCTCATGACAAGGAGTGTGGGGAATGAATCTCCAGCAGCCTCCTGCCCCAGGCTGTCCCCCGGGAGCAGCCCTGCTCCAGGCCGTGACTGCCACCTGCACAGCCAAAGGACCCAGAGCCGGTGTTACACACCACGGCTGTGCCTGGCACAGAGACACCAGTGGCCACACAAGTGGCCATGGCACTGTCCACACACAGTCCCTGCTGCTGCTCCCCCAGCCGCTGGCACCAACTCCCAGCCACCCACTCCTAAAGCCACGGGGCCCACTGGGACACTGCGGGGGCTCGTGGAAGCCAGCGGCCATTGTGACACAGCGGGGCTGCACAGAGCCCACGGTGCTTTGTGACCCGTGGCTCCCAGGAGAGCCTTTGTGATGCTGGGGAACTACAAGGAAGCCTGGCTCCTCTGTGACACCACCACAGAAGCTCAGGGGAGCCCTGGAGACCGTGCTGATGCTATTGAACCTGATGCAACCCTGCCTCCTCTGTGACACCACAGAACCTCTGGGAGCCCTGGAGACCGTGCTGATGCTATGGAACCTGATGCAACCCTGCCTCCACTGTGACACCACAGAAGCTCAGGGAGCCCTGGAGACTGTGGTGATGCTATGGAACCTGATGCAACCCTGCCTCCACTGTGACACCACAGAACCTCTGGGAGCCCTGGAGACCGTGCTGATGCTATGGAACCTGATGCAACCCTGCCTCCACTGTGACACCACAGAAGCTCGGGGAGCTCTGCAGACCGTGGGGATGCTGGCGAAGCTGACGGAACCCTGGGCACCACAGTGACGCTATGGAACCTGGTGGAACCGAGGGGCCACAGTGACACTGTGGGGCCTTTTGGAAGCAACAGGACCCTGGTGGGAAGCCACGGGATGATTAATCCTGCACGAACCTGCTCCAGGTGGGCTCCTCTCTCCCGGCTTCCACAGGTGCTGCTAGGATCCCACTCCGGCACTGGCTTGGCACGGGCTCACGGCTTCCTTTGGCAATGGCTCTGCTCCAGGATGGCATGCTGCAGAGAATGCAGGTAGATTTTGTGCTCACTCCTGGCATGCAGCTGGACAATAAAGCCTGATCCAGCCCCCCCTCAGCATATGTCCGGCTCTGGCATTGGGGCGGGGCAACTTTGGGAGCAGCCCCAGCCCTGCTCCTGCTCCCGGCTGGGCACCCAGCTGCTGGGACACAGGTGTGTCCTGATGCCACCGTCTACTCCTTTGAGAAGGGGAGGACAGAGTGCATCAGGGAGTTTGGTGTGGCTTACATGCGGCAAGGAGAAGGTGCAGCCCCAAACTGGCTTTCACTTCTAGAACCTTTTGCTATTGCGGGAGCAGCTGCTGGAGCTTTTCAACCGAGCTGCAAGAGTGAAAAGTGTGATGGCATGTCTATCTGAGAAGGAAGGTTCGGTGCCGCAGCCTGTTGTGCACAATTTATATGCTGATAAGAGAAGGGGGTGCTTTTGGAACGTTTTCCTTCCTGACACTTCTGTCTCTGTGAGCTTTAGCTGCTTGGACTCAGGGATACCGAAGGTATGTGAAAGTGACTGGGATGCGAGAATCATGTTGCACAGGGAACAGGGAAGGTCAGCAAATGTTTCCTGTCCTGGCACATCTCTCAGTCTGAACTGCAGCTGCAGATGCTTCACTTCCGCCAAGGACTCTGCCACCTTGAGAGAAGGATGCGCTCTATGGAGTTGAGAAAGAAAGTGCGTCTCACTAGCTTCTTTCCTCTACTTCATAGACAGCAAAGGGGCTATGAAAGGCAGCACTGGCTTTTTGTTCTAGGACTTCTTCTTTACAAGCAGCTGCTGGATGTTTGGAAGGGGGTTTGGGATATGCAAAAATGAGAGGCTAAGATGGTAAGAGGGTAAGATGGAAGTCATCTGGCAAAAGCAGAGCTCACAAAAGGGCCAGCTGAGAAAGCTCTTGCTGCCTACAACTTCAACTGCACCCCTCAAAGCAGCAGCACACACGCTGCTCTCGGCACTTTCCTTCTCAGCTCTACGCACCATCCTAAGCCTTGCCTCTCCCACACTCAGGATCCAAAGACAACGGCACCAGGGACTGCTCACACACTAAAGGCACCAGGACAAAAGGCTCACCAGCTTGGCCTTTGCATTCCCGCTGACAGCTCCACAGCTTGAACCCAGAGAACTGCCTGCTGCCAACAGCCTTTCCAATCACTCTGAGCACCTCATGACAAGGAGTGTGGGGAATGAATCTCCAGCAGCCTCCTGCCCCAGGCTGTCCCCCGGGAGCAGCCCTGCTCCAGGCCGTGACTGCCACCTGCACAGCCAAAGGACCCAGAGCCGGTGTTACACACCACGGCTGTGCCTGGCACAGAGACACCAGTGGCCACACAAGTGGCCATGGCACTGTCCACACACAGTCCCTGCTGCTGCTCCCCCAGCCGCTGGCACCAACTCCCAGCCACCCACTCCTAAAGCCACGGGGCCCACTGGGACACTGCGGGGGCTCGTGGAAGCCAGCGGCCATTGTGACACAGCGGGGCTGCACAGAGCCCACGGTGCTTTGTGACCCGTGGCTCCCAGGAGAGCCTTTGTGATGCTGGGGAACTACAAGGAAGCCTGGCTCCTCTGTGACACCACCACAGAAGCTCAGGGGAGCCCTGGAGACCGTGCTGATGCTATTGAACCTGATGCAACCCTGCCTCCTCTGTGACAACACAGAAGCTCTTGGAGCCCTGGAGACCGTGCTGATGCTATGGAACCTGATGCAACCCTGCCTCCTCTGTGACACCACAGAACCTCTGGGAGCCCTGGAGACCGTGCTGATGCTATGGAACCTGATGCAACCCTGCCTCCACTGTGACACCACAGAAGCTCAGGGAGCCCTGGAGACTGTGGTGATGCTATGGAACCTGATGCAACCCTGCCTCCACTGTGACACCACAGAACCTCTGGGAGCCCTGGAGACCGTGCTGATGCTATGGAACCTGATGCAACCCTGCCTCCACTGTGACACCACAGAAGCTCGGGGAGCTCTGCAGACCGTGGGGATGCTGGCGAAGCTGACGGAACCCTGGGCACCACAGTGACGCTATGGAACCTGGTGGAACCGAGGGGCCACAGTGACACTGTGGGGCCTTTTGGAAGCAACAGGACCCTGGTGGGAAGCCACGGGATGATTAATCCTGCACGAACCTGCTCCAGGTGGGCTCCTCTCTCCCGGCTTCCACAGGTGCTGCTAGGATCCCACTCCGGCACTGGCTTGGCACGGGCTCACGGCTTCCTTTGGCAATGGCTCTGCTCCAGGATGGCATGCTGCAGAGAATGCAGGTAGATTTTGTGCTCACTCCTGGCATGCAGCTGGACAATAAAGCCTGATCCAGCCCCCCCTCAGCATATGTCCGGCTCTGGCATTGGGGCGGGGCAACTTTGGGAGCAGCCCCAGCCCTGCTCCTGCTCCCGGCTGGGCACCCAGCTGCTGGGACACAGGTGTGTCCTGATGCCACCGTCTACTCCTTTGAGAAGGGGAGGACAGAGTGCATCAGGGAGTTTGGTGTGGCTTACATGCGGCAAGGAGAAGGTGCAGCCCCAAACTGGCTTTCACTTCTAGAACCTTTTGCTATTGCGGGAGCAGCTGCTGGAGCTTTTCAACCGAGCTGCAAGAGTGAAAAGTGTGATGGCATGTCTATCTGAGAAGGAAGGTTCGGTGCCGCAGCCTGTTGTGCACAATTTATATGCTGATAAGAGAAGGGGGTGCTTTTGCAACGTTTTCCTTCCTGACACTTCTGTCTCTGTGAGCTTTAGCTGCTTGGACTCAGGGATACCGAAGGTATGTGAAAGTGACTGGGATGCGAGAATCATGTTGCACAGGGAACAGGGAAGGTCAGCAAATGTTTCCTGTCCTGGCACATCTCTCAGTCTGAACTGCAGCTGCAGATGCTTCACTTCCGCCAAGGACTCTGCCACCTTGAGAGAAGGATGCGCTCTATGGAGTTGAGAAAGAAAGTGCGTCTCACTAGCTTCTTTCCTCTACTTCATAGACAGCAAAGGGGCTATGAAAGGCAGCACTGGCTTTTTGTTCTAGGACTTCTTCTTTACAAGCAGCTGCTGGATGTTTGGAAGGGGGTTTGGGATATGCAAAAATGAGAGGCTAAGATGGTAAGAGGGTAAGATGGAAGTCATCTGGCAAAAGCAGAGCTCACAAAAGGGCCAGCTGAGAAAGCTCTTGCTGCCTACAACTTCAACTGCACCCCTCAAAGCAGCAGCACACACGCTGCTCTCGGCACTTTCCTTCTCAGCTCTACGCACCATCCTAAGCCTTGCCTCTCCCACACTCAGGATCCAAAGACAACGGCACCAGGGACTGCTCACACACTAAAGGCACCAGGACAAAAGGCTCACCAGCTTGGCCTTTGCATTCCCGCTGACAGCTCCACAGCTTGAACCCAGAGAACTGCCTGCTGCCAACAGCCTTTCCAATCACTCTGAGCACCTCATGACAAGGAGTGTGGGGAATGAATCTCCAGCAGCCTCCTGCCCCAGGCTGTCCCCCGGGAGCAGCCCTGCTCCAGGCCGTGACTGCCACCTGCACAGCCAAAGGACCCAGAGCCGGTGTTACACACCACGGCTGTGCCTGGCACAGAGACACCAGTGGCCACACAAGTGGCCATGGCACTGTCCACACACAGTCCCTGCTGCTGCTCCCCCAGCCGCTGGCACCAACTCCCAGCCACCCACTCCTAAAGCCACGGGGCCCACTGGGACACTGCGGGGGCTCGTGGAAGCCAGCGGCCATTGTGACACAGCGGGGCTGCACAGAGCCCACGGTGCTTTGTGACCCGTGGCTCCCAGGAGAGCCTTTGTGATGCTGGGGAACTACAAGGAAGCCTGGCTCCTCTGTGACACCACCACAGAAGCTCAGGGGAGCCCTGGAGACCGTGCTGATGCTATTGAACCTGATGCAACCCTGCCTCCTCTGTGACACCACAGAACCTCTGGGAGCCCTGGAGACCGTGCTGATGCTATGGAACCTGATGCAACCCTGCCTCCACTGTGACACCACAGAAGCTCAGGGAGCCCTGGAGACTGTGGTGATGCTATGGAACCTGATGCAACCCTGCCTCCACTGTGACACCACAGAACCTCTGGGAGCCCTGGAGACCGTGCTGATGCTATGGAACCTGATGCAACCCTGCCTCCACTGTGACACCACAGAAGCTCGGGGAGCTCTGCAGACCGTGGGGATGCTGGCGAAGCTGACGGAACCCTGGGCACCACAGTGACGCTATGGAACCTGGTGGAACCGAGGGGCCACAGTGACACTGTGGGGCCTTTTGGAAGCAACAGGACCCTGGTGGGAAGCCACGGGATGATTAATCCTGCACGAACCTGCTCCAGGTGGGCTCCTCTCTCCCGGCTTCCACAGGTGCTGCTAGGATCCCACTCCGGCACTGGCTTGGCACGGGCTCACGGCTTCCTTTGGCAATGGCTCTGCTCCAGGATGGCATGCTGCAGAGAATGCAGGTAGATTTTGTGCTCACTCCTGGCATGCAGCTGGACAATAAAGCCTGATCCAGCCCCCCCTCAGCATATGTCCGGCTCTGGCATTGGGGCGGGGCAACTTTGGGAGCAGCCCCAGCCCTGCTCCTGCTCCCGGCTGGGCACCCAGCTGCTGGGACACAGGTGTGTCCTGATGCCACCGTCTACTCCTTTGAGAAGGGGAGGACAGAGTGCATCAGGGAGTTTGGTGTGGCTTACATGCGGCAAGGAGAAGGTGCAGCCCCAAACTGGCTTTCACTTCTAGAACCTTTTGCTATTGCGGGAGCAGCTGCTGGAGCTTTTCAACCGAGCTGCAAGAGTGAAAAGTGTGATGGCATGTCTATCTGAGAAGGAAGGTTCGGTGCCGCAGCCTGTTGTGCACAATTTATATGCTGATAAGAGAAGGGGGTGCTTTTGGAACGTTTTCCTTCCTGACACTTCTGTCTCTGTGAGCTTTAGCTGCTTGGACTCAGGGATACCGAAGGTATGTGAAAGTGACTGGGATGCGAGAATCATGTTGCACAGGGAACAGGGAAGGTCAGCAAATGTTTCCTGTCCTGGCACATCTCTCAGTCTGAACTGCAGCTGCAGATGCTTCACTTCCGCCAAGGACTCTGCCACCTTGAGAGAAGGATGCGCTCTATGGAGTTGAGAAAGAAAGTGCGTCTCACTAGCTTCTTTCCTCTACTTCATAGACAGCAAAGGGGCTATGAAAGGCAGCACTGGCTTTTTGTTCTAGGACTTCTTCTTTACAAGCAGCTGCTGGATGTTTGGAAGGGGGTTTGGGATATGCAAAAATGAGAGGCTAAGATGGTAAGAGGGTAAGATGGAAGTCATCTGGCAAAAGCAGAGCTCACAAAAGGGCCAGCTGAGAAAGCTCTTGCTGCCTACAACTTCAACTGCACCCCTCAAAGCAGCAGCACACACGCTGCTCTCGGCACTTTCCTTCTCAGCTCTACGCACCATCCTAAGCCTTGCCTCTCCCACACTCAGGATCCAAAGACAACGGCACCAGGGACTGCTCACACACTAAAGGCACCAGGACAAAAGGCTCACCAGCTTGGCCTTTGCATTCCCGCTGACAGCTCCACAGCTTGAACCCAGAGAACTGCCTGCTGCCAACAGCCTTTCCAATCACTCTGAGCACCTCATGACAAGGAGTGTGGGGAATGAATCTCCAGCAGCCTCCTGCCCCAGGCTGTCCCCCGGGAGCAGCCCTGCTCCAGGCCGTGACTGCCACCTGCACAGCCAAAGGACCCAGAGCCGGTGTTACACACCACGGCTGTGCCTGGCACAGAGACACCAGTGGCCACACAAGTGGCCATGGCACTGTCCACACACAGTCCCTGCTGCTGCTCCCCCAGCCGCTGGCACCAACTCCCAGCCACCCACTCCTAAAGCCACGGGGCCCACTGGGACACTGCGGGGGCTCGTGGAAGCCAGCGGCCATTGTGACACAGCGGGGCTGCACAGAGCCCACGGTGCTTTGTGACCCGTGGCTCCCAGGAGAGCCTTTGTGATGCTGGGGAACTACAAGGAAGCCTGGCTCCTCTGTGACACCACCACAGAAGCTCAGGGGAGCCCTGGAGACCGTGCTGATGCTATGGAACCTGATGCAACCCTGCCTCCTCTGTGACACCACAGAACCTCTGGGAGCCCTGGAGACCGTGCTGATGCTATGGAACCTGATGCAACCCTGCCTCCACTGTGACACCACAGAAGCTCAGGGAGCCCTGGAGACTGTGGTGATGCTATGGAACCTGATGCAACCCTGCCTCCACTGTGACACCACAGAACCTCTGGGAGCCCTGGAGACCGTGCTGATGCTATGGAACCTGATGCAACCCTGCCTCCACTGTGACACCACAGAAGCTCGGGGAGCTCTGCAGACCGTGGGGATGCTGGCGAAGCTGACGGAACCCTGGGCACCACAGTGACGCTATGGAACCTGGTGGAACCGAGGGGCCACAGTGACACTGTGGGGCCTTTTGGAAGCAACAGGACCCTGGTGGGAAGCCACGGGATGATTAATCCTGCACGAACCTGCTCCAGGTGGGCTCCTCTCTCCCGGCTTCCACAGGTGCTGCTAGGATCCCACTCCGGCACTGGCTTGGCACGGGCTCACGGCTTCCTTTGGCAATGGCTCTGCTCCAGGATGGCATGCTGCAGAGAATGCAGGTAGATTTTGTGCTCACTCCTGGCATGCAGCTGGACAATAAAGCCTGATCCAGCCCCCCCTCAGCATATGTCCGGCTCTGGCATTGGGGCGGGGCAACTTTGGGAGCAGCCCCAGCCCTGCTCCTGCTCCCGGCTGGGCACCCAGCTGCTGGGACACAGGTGTGTCCTGATGCCACCGTCTACTCCTTTGAGAAGGGGAGGACAGAGTGCATCAGGGAGTTTGGTGTGGCTTACATGCGGCAAGGAGAAGGTGCAGCCCCAAACTGGCTTTCACTTCTAGAACCTTTTGCTATTGCGGGAGCAGCTGCTGGAGCTTTTCAACCGAGCTGCAAGAGTGAAAAGTGTGATGGCATGTCTATCTGAGAAGGAAGGTTCGGTGCCGCAGCCTGTTGTGCACAATTTATATGCTGATAAGAGAAGGGGGTGCTTTTGGAACGTTTTCCTTCCTGACACTTCTGTCTCTGTGAGCTTTAGCTGCTTGGACTCAGGGATACCGAAGGTATGTGAAAGTGACTGGGATGCGAGAATCATGTTGCACAGGGAACAGGGAAGGTCAGCAAATGTTTCCTGTCCTGGCACATCTCTCAGTCTGAACTGCAGCTGCAGATGCTTCACTTCCGCCAAGGACTCTGCCACCTTGAGAGAAGGATGCGCTCTATGGAGTTGAGAAAGAAAGTGCGTCTCACTAGCTTCTTTCCTCTACTTCATAGACAGCAAAGGGGCTATGAAAGGCAGCACTGGCTTTTTGTTCTAGGACTTCTTCTTTACAAGCAGCTGCTGGATGTTTGGAAGGGGGTTTGGGATATGCAAAAATGAGAGGCTAAGATGGTAAGAGGGTAAGATGGAAGTCATCTGGCAAAAGCAGAGCTCACAAAAGGGCCAGCTGAGAAAGCTCTTGCTGCCTACAACTTCAACTGCACCCCTCAAAGCAGCAGCACACACGCTGCTCTCGGCACTTTCCTTCTCAGCTCTACGCACCATCCTAAGCCTTGCCTCTCCCACACTCAGGATCCAAAGACAACGGCACCAGGGACTGCTCACACACTAAAGGCACCAGGACAAAAGGCTCACCAGCTTGGCCTTTGCATTCCCGCTGACAGCTCCACAGCTTGAACCCAGAGAACTGCCTGCTGCCAACAGCCTTTCCAATCACTCTGAGCACCTCATGACAAGGAGTGTGGGGAATGAATCTCCAGCAGCCTCCTGCCCCAGGCTGTCCCCCGGGAGCAGCCCTGCTCCAGGCCGTGACTGCCACCTGCACAGCCAAAGGACCCAGAGCCGGTGTTACACACCACGGCTGTGCCTGGCACAGAGACACCAGTGGCCACACAAGTGGCCATGGCACTGTCCACACACAGTCCCTGCTGCTGCTCCCCCAGCCGCTGGCACCAACTCCCAGCCACCCACTCCTAAAGCCACGGGGCCCACTGGGACACTGCGGGGGCTCGTGGAAGCCAGCGGCCATTGTGACACAGCGGGGCTGCACAGAGCCCACGGTGCTTTGTGACCCGTGGCTCCCAGGAGAGCCTTTGTGATGCTGGGGAACTACAAGGAAGCCTGGCTCCTCTGTGACACCACCACAGAAGCTCAGGGGAGCCCTGGAGACCGTGCTGATGCTATGGAACCTGATGCAACCCTGCCTCCTCTGTGACACCACAGAACCTCTGGGAGCCCTGGAGACCGTGCTGATGCTATGGAACCTGATGCAACCCTGCCTCCACTGTGACACCACAGAAGCTCAGGGAGCCCTGGAGACTGTGGTGATGCTATGGAACCTGATGCAACCCTGCCTCCACTGTGACACCACAGAACCTCTGGGAGCCCTGGAGACCGTGCTGATGCTATGGAACCTGATGCAACCCTGCCTCCACTGTGACACCACAGAAGCTCGGGGAGCTCTGCAGACCGTGGGGATGCTGGCGAAGCTGACGGAACCCTGGGCACCACAGTGACGCTATGGAACCTGGTGGAACCGAGGGGCCACAGTGACACTGTGGGGCCTTTTGGAAGCAACAGGACCCTGGTGGGAAGCCACGGGATGATTAATCCTGCACGAACCTGCTCCAGGTGGGCTCCTCTCTCCCGGCTTCCACAGGTGCTGCTAGGATCCCACTCCGGCACTGGCTTGGCACGGGCTCACGGCTTCCTTTGGCAATGGCTCTGCTCCAGGATGGCATGCTGCAGAGAATGCAGGTAGATTTTGTGCTCACTCCTGGCATGCAGCTGGACAATAAAGCCTGATCCAGCCCCCCCTCAGCATATGTCCGGCTCTGGCATTGGGGCGGGGCAACTTTGGGAGCAGCCCCAGCCCTGCTCCTGCTCCCGGCTGGGCACCCAGCTGCTGGGACACAGGTGTGTCCTGATGCCACCGTCTACTCCTTTGAGAAGGGGAGGACAGAGTGCATCAGGGAGTTTGGTGTGGCTTACATGCGGCAAGGAGAAGGTGCAGCCCCAAACTGGCTTTCACTTCTAGAACCTTTTGCTATTGCGGGAGCAGCTGCTGGAGCTTTTCAACCGAGCTGCAAGAGTGAAAAGTGTGATGGCATGTCTATCTGAGAAGGAAGGTTCGGTGCCGCAGCCTGTTGTGCACAATTTATATGCTAAGAGAAGGGGGTGCTTTTGGAACGTTTTCCTTCCTGACACTTCTGTCTCTGTGAGCTTTAGCTGCTTGGACTCAGGGATACCGAAGGTATGTGAAAGTGACTGGGATGCGAGAATCATGTTGCACAGGGAACAGGGAAGGTCAGCAAATGTTTCCTGTCCTGGCACATCTCTCAGTCTGAACTGCAGCTGCAGATGCTTCACTTCCGCCAAGGACTCTGCCACCTTGAGAGAAGGATGCGCTCTATGGAGTTGAGAAAGAAAGTGCGTCTCACTAGCTTCTTTCCTCTACTTCATAGACAGCAAAGGGGCTATGAAAGGCAGCACTGGCTTTTTGTTCTAGGACTTCTTCTTTACAAGCAGCTGCTGGATGTTTGGAAGGGGGTTTGGGATATGCAAAAATGAGAGGCTAAGATGGTAAGAGGGTAAGATGGAAGTCATCTGGCAAAAGCAGAGCTCACAAAAGGGCCAGCTGAGAAAGCTCTTGCTGCCTACAACTTCAACTGCACCCCTCAAAGCAGCAGCACACACGCTGCTCTCGGCACTTTCCTTCTCAGCTCTACGCACCATCCTAAGCCTTGCCTCTCCCACACTCAGGATCCAAAGACAACGGCACCAGGGACTGCTCACACACTAAAGGCACCAGGACAAAAGGCTCACCAGCTTGGCCTTTGCATTCCCGCTGACAGCTCCACAGCTTGAACCCAGAGAACTGCCTGCTGCCAACAGCCTTTCCAATCACTCTGAGCACCTCATGACAAGGAGTGTGGGGAATGAATCTCCAGCAGCCTCCTGCCCCAGGCTGTCCCCCGGGAGCAGCCCTGCTCCAGGCCGTGACTGCCACCTGCACAGCCAAAGGACCCAGAGCCGGTGTTACACACCACGGCTGTGCCTGGCACAGAGACACCAGTGGCCACACAAGTGGCCATGGCACTGTCCACACACAGTCCCTGCTGCTGCTCCCCCAGCCGCTGGCACCAACTCCCAGCCACCCACTCCTAAAGCCACGGGGCCCACTGGGACACTGCGGGGGCTCGTGGAAGCCAGCGGCCATTGTGACACAGCGGGGCTGCACAGAGCCCACGGTGCTTTGTGACCCGTGGCTCCCAGGAGAGCCTTTGTGATGCTGGGGAACTACAAGGAAGCCTGGCTCCTCTGTGACACCACCACAGAAGCTCAGGGGAGCCCTGGAGACCGTGCTGATGCTATTGAACCTGATGCAACCCTGCCTCCTCTGTGACACCACAGAACCTCTGGGAGCCCTGGAGACCGTGCTGATGCTATGGAACCTGATGCAACCCTGCCTCCACTGTGACACCACAGAAGCTCAGGGAGCCCTGGAGACTGTGGTGATGCTATGGAACCTGATGCAACCCTGCCTCCACTGTGACACCACAGAACCTCTGGGAGCCCTGGAGACCGTGCTGATGCTATGGAACCTGATGCAACCCTGCCTCCACTGTGACACCACAGAAGCTCGGGGAGCTCTGCAGACCGTGGGGATGCTGGCGAAGCTGACGGAACCCTGGGCACCACAGTGACGCTATGGAACCTGGTGGAACCGAGGGGCCACAGTGACACTGTGGGGCCTTTTGGAAGCAACAGGACCCTGGTGGGAAGCCACGGGATGATTAATCCTGCACGAACCTGCTCCAGGTGGGCTCCTCTCTCCCGGCTTCCACAGGTGCTGCTAGGATCCCACTCCGGCACTGGCTTGGCACGGGCTCACGGCTTCCTTTGGCAATGGCTCTGCTCCAGGATGGCATGCTGCAGAGAATGCAGGTAGATTTTGTGCTCACTCCTGGCATGCAGCTGGACAATAAAGCCTGATCCAGCCCCCCCTCAGCATATGTCCGGCTCTGGCATTGGGGCGGGGCAACTTTGGGAGCAGCCCCAGCCCTGCTCCTGCTCCCGGCTGGGCACCCAGCTGCTGGGACACAGGTGTGTCCTGATGCCACCGTCTACTCCTTTGAGAAGGGGAGGACAGAGTGCATCAGGGAGTTTGGTGTGGCTTACATGCGGCAAGGAGAAGGTGCAGCCCCAAACTGGCTTTCACTTCTAGAACCTTTTGCTATTGCGGGAGCAGCTGCTGGAGCTTTTCAACCGAGCTGCAAGAGTGAAAAGTGTGATGGCATGTCTATCTGAGAAGGAAGGTTCGGTGCCGCAGCCTGTTGTGCACAATTTATATGCTGATAAGAGAAGGGGGTGCTTTTGGAACGTTTTCCTTCCTGACACTTCTGTCTCTGTGAGCTTTAGCTGCTTGGACTCAGGGATACCGAAGGTATGTGAAAGTGACTGGGATGCGAGAATCATGTTGCACAGGGAACAGGGAAGGTCAGCAAATGTTTCCTGTCCTGGCACATCTCTCAGTCTGAACTGCAGCTGCAGATGCTTCACTTCCGCCAAGGACTCTGCCACCTTGAGAGAAGGATGCGCTCTATGGAGTTGAGAAAGAAAGTGCGTCTCACTAGCTTCTTTCCTCTACTTCATAGACAGCAAAGGGGCTATGAAAGGCAGCACTGGCTTTTTGTTCTAGGACTTCTTCTTTACAAGCAGCTGCTGGATGTTTGGAAGGGGGTTTGGGATATGCAAAAATGAGAGGCTAAGATGGTAAGAGGGTAAGATGGAAGTCATCTGGCAAAAGCAGAGCTCACAAAAGGGCCAGCTGAGAAAGCTCTTGCTGCCTACAACTTCAACTGCACCCCTCAAAGCAGCAGCACACACGCTGCTCTCGGCACTTTCCTTCTCAGCTCTACGCACCATCCTAAGCCTTGCCTCTCCCACACTCAGGATCCAAAGACAACGGCACCAGGGACTGCTCACACACTAAAGGCACCAGGACAAAAGGCTCACCAGCTTGGCCTTTGCATTCCCGCTGACAGCTCCACAGCTTGAACCCAGAGAACTGCCTGCTGCCAACAGCCTTTCCAATCACTCTGAGCACCTCATGACAAGGAGTGTGGGGAATGAATCTCCAGCAGCCTCCTGCCCCAGGCTGTCCCCCGGGAGCAGCCCTGCTCCAGGCCGTGACTGCCACCTGCACAGCCAAAGGACCCAGAGCCGGTGTTACACACCACGGCTGTGCCTGGCACAGAGACACCAGTGGCCACACAAGTGGCCATGGCACTGTCCACACACAGTCCCTGCTGCTGCTCCCCCAGCCGCTGGCACCAACTCCCAGCCACCCACTCCTAAAGCCACGGGGCCCACTGGGACACTGCGGGGGCTCGTGGAAGCCAGCGGCCATTGTGACACAGCGGGGCTGCACAGAGCCCACGGTGCTTTGTGACCCGTGGCTCCCAGGAGAGCCTTTGTGATGCTGGGGAACTACAAGGAAGCCTGGCTCCTCTGTGACACCACCACAGAAGCTCAGGGGAGCCCTGGAGACCGTGCTGATGCTATTGAACCTGATGCAACCCTGCCTCCTCTGTGACAACACAGAAGCTCTTGGAGCCCTGGAGACCGTGCTGATGCTATGGAACCTGATGCAACCCTGCCTCCTCTGTGACACCACAGAACCTCTGGGAGCCCTGGAGACCGTGCTGATGCTATGGAACCTGATGCAACCCTGCCTCCACTGTGACACCACAGAAGCTCAGGGAGCCCTGGAGACTGTGGTGATGCTATGGAACCTGATGCAACCCTGCCTCCACTGTGACACCACAGAACCTCTGGGAGCCCTGGAGACCGTGCTGATGCTATGGAACCTGATGCAACCCTGCCTCCACTGTGACACCACAGAAGCTCGGGGAGCTCTGCAGACCGTGGGGATGCTGGCGAAGCTGACGGAACCCTGGGCACCACAGTGACGCTATGGAACCTGGTGGAACCGAGGGGCCACAGTGACACTGTGGGGCCTTTTGGAAGCAACAGGACCCTGGTGGGAAGCCACGGGATGATTAATCCTGCACGAACCTGCTCCAGGTGGGCTCCTCTCTCCCGGCTTCCACAGGTGCTGCTAGGATCCCACTCCGGCACTGGCTTGGCACGGGCTCACGGCTTCCTTTGGCAATGGCTCTGCTCCAGGATGGCATGCTGCAGAGAATGCAGGTAGATTTTGTGCTCACTCCTGGCATGCAGCTGGACAATAAAGCCTGATCCAGCCCCCCCTCAGCATATGTCCGGCTCTGGCATTGGGGCGGGGCAACTTTGGGAGCAGCCCCAGCCCTGCTCCTGCTCCCGGCTGGGCACCCAGCTGCTGGGACACAGGTGTGTCCTGATGCCACCGTCTACTCCTTTGAGAAGGGGAGGACAGAGTGCATCAGGGAGTTTGGTGTGGCTTACATGCGGCAAGGAGAAGGTGCAGCCCCAAACTGGCTTTCACTTCTAGAACCTTTTGCTATTGCGGGAGCAGCTGCTGGAGCTTTTCAACCGAGCTGCAAGAGTGAAAAGTGTGATGGCATGTCTATCTGAGAAGGAAGGTTCGGTGCCGCAGCCTGTTGTGCACAATTTATATGCTGATAAGAGAAGGGGGTGCTTTTGCAACGTTTTCCTTCCTGACACTTCTGTCTCTGTGAGCTTTAGCTGCTTGGACTCAGGGATACCGAAGGTATGTGAAAGTGACTGGGATGCGAGAATCATGTTGCACAGGGAACAGGGAAGGTCAGCAAATGTTTCCTGTCCTGGCACATCTCTCAGTCTGAACTGCAGCTGCAGATGCTTCACTTCCGCCAAGGACTCTGCCACCTTGAGAGAAGGATGCGCTCTATGGAGTTGAGAAAGAAAGTGCGTCTCACTAGCTTCTTTCCTCTACTTCATAGACAGCAAAGGGGCTATGAAAGGCAGCACTGGCTTTTTGTTCTAGGACTTCTTCTTTACAAGCAGCTGCTGGATGTTTGGAAGGGGGTTTGGGATATGCAAAAATGAGAGGCTAAGATGGTAAGAGGGTAAGATGGAAGTCATCTGGCAAAAGCAGAGCTCACAAAAGGGCCAGCTGAGAAAGCTCTTGCTGCCTACAACTTCAACTGCACCCCTCAAAGCAGCAGCACACACGCTGCTCTCGGCACTTTCCTTCTCAGCTCTACGCACCATCCTAAGCCTTGCCTCTCCCACACTCAGGATCCAAAGACAACGGCACCAGGGACTGCTCACACACTAAAGGCACCAGGACAAAAGGCTCACCAGCTTGGCCTTTGCATTCCCGCTGACAGCTCCACAGCTTGAACCCAGAGAACTGCCTGCTGCCAACAGCCTTTCCAATCACTCTGAGCACCTCATGACAAGGAGTGTGGGGAATGAATCTCCAGCAGCCTCCTGCCCCAGGCTGTCCCCCGGGAGCAGCCCTGCTCCAGGCCGTGACTGCCACCTGCACAGCCAAAGGACCCAGAGCCGGTGTTACACACCACGGCTGTGCCTGGCACAGAGACACCAGTGGCCACACAAGTGGCCATGGCACTGTCCACACACAGTCCCTGCTGCTGCTCCCCCAGCCGCTGGCACCAACTCCCAGCCACCCACTCCTAAAGCCACGGGGCCCACTGGGACACTGCGGGGGCTCGTGGAAGCCAGCGGCCATTGTGACACAGCGGGGCTGCACAGAGCCCACGGTGCTTTGTGACCCGTGGCTCCCAGGAGAGCCTTTGTGATGCTGGGGAACTACAAGGAAGCCTGGCTCCTCTGTGACACCACCACAGAAGCTCAGGGGAGCCCTGGAGACCGTGCTGATGCTATTGAACCTGATGCAACCCTGCCTCCTCTGTGACACCACAGAACCTCTGGGAGCCCTGGAGACCGTGCTGATGCTATGGAACCTGATGCAACCCTGCCTCCACTGTGACACCACAGAACCTCTGGGAGCCCTGGAGACTGTGGTGATGCTATGGAACCTGATGCAACCCTGCCTCCACTGTGACACCACAGAACCTCTGGGAGCCCTGGAGACCGTGCTGATGCTATGGAACCTGATGCAACCCTGCCTCCACTGTGACACCACAGAAGCTCGGGGAGCTCTGCAGACCGTGGGGATGCTGGCGAAGCTGACGGAACCCTGGGCACCACAGTGACGCTATGGAACCTGGTGGAACCGAGGGGCCACAGTGACACTGTGGGGCCTTTTGGAAGCAACAGGACCCTGGTGGGAAGCCACGGGATGATTAATCCTGCACGAACCTGCTCCAGGTGGGCTCCTCTCTCCCGGCTTCCACAGGTGCTGCTAGGATCCCACTCCGGCACTGGCTTGGCACGGGCTCACGGCTTCCTTTGGCAATGGCTCTGCTCCAGGATGGCATGCTGCAGAGAATGCAGGTAGATTTTGTGCTCACTCCTGGCATGCAGCTGGACAATAAAGCCTGATCCAGCCCCCCCTCAGCATATGTCCGGCTCTGGCATTGGGGCGGGGCAACTTTGGGAGCAGCCCCAGCCCTGCTCCTGCTCCCGGCTGGGCACCCAGCTGCTGGGACACAGGTGTGTCCTGATGCCACCGTCTACTCCTTTGAGAAGGGGAGGACAGAGTGCATCAGGGAGTTTGGTGTGGCTTACATGCGGCAAGGAGAAGGTGCAGCCCCAAACTGGCTTTCACTTCTAGAACCTTTTGCTATTGCGGGAGCAGCTGCTGGAGCTTTTCAACCGAGCTGCAAGAGTGAAAAGTGTGATGGCATGTCTATCTGAGAAGGAAGGTTCGGTGCCGCAGCCTGTTGTGCACAATTTATATGCTGATAAGAGAAGGGGGTGCTTTTGCAACGTTTTCCTTCCTGACACTTCTGTCTCTGTGAGCTTTAGCTGCTTGGACTCAGGGATACCGAAGGTATGTGAAAGTGACTGGGATGCGAGAATCATGTTGCACAGGGAACAGGGAAGGTCAGCAAATGTTTCCTGTCCTGGCACATCTCTCAGTCTGAACTGCAGCTGCAGATGCTTCACTTCCGCCAAGGACTCTGCCACCTTGAGAGAAGGATGCGCTCTATGGAGTTGAGAAAGAAAGTGCGTCTCACTAGCTTCTTTCCTCTACTTCATAGACAGCAAAGGGGCTATGAAAGGCAGCACTGGCTTTTTGTTCTAGGACTTCTTCTTTACAAGCAGCTGCTGGATGTTTGGAAGGGGGTTTGGGATATGCAAAAATGAGAGGCTAAGATGGTAAGAGGGTAAGATGGAAGTCATCTGGCAAAAGCAGAGCTCACAAAAGGGCCAGCTGAGAAAGCTCTTGCTGCCTACAACTTCAACTGCACCCCTCAAAGCAGCAGCACACACGCTGCTCTCGGCACTTTCCTTCTCAGCTCTACGCACCATCCTAAGCCTTGCCTCTCCCACACTCAGGATCCAAAGACAACGGCACCAGGGACTGCTCACACACTAAAGGCACCAGGACAAAAGGCTCACCAGCTTGGCCTTTGCATTCCCGCTGACAGCTCCACAGCTTGAACCCAGAGAACTGCCTGCTGCCAACAGCCTTTCCAATCACTCTGAGCACCTCATGACAAGGAGTGTGGGGAATGAATCTCCAGCAGCCTCCTGCCCCAGGCTGTCCCCCGGGAGCAGCCCTGCTCCAGGCCGTGACTGCCACCTGCACAGCCAAAGGACCCAGAGCCGGTGTTACACACCACGGCTGTGCCTGGCACAGAGACACCAGTGGCCACACAAGTGGCCATGGCACTGTCCACACACAGTCCCTGCTGCTGCTCCCCCAGCCGCTGGCACCAACTCCCAGCCACCCACTCCTAAAGCCACGGGGCCCACTGGGACACTGCGGGGGCTCGTGGAAGCCAGCGGCCATTGTGACACAGCGGGGCTGCACAGAGCCCACGGTGCTTTGTGACCCGTGGCTCCCAGGAGAGCCTTTGTGATGCTGGGGAACTACAAGGAAGCCTGGCTCCTCTGTGACACCACCACAGAAGCTCAGGGGAGCCCTGGAGACCGTGCTGATGCTATGGAACCTGATGCAACCCTGCCTCCTCTGTGACACCACAGAACCTCTGGGAGCCCTGGAGACCGTGCTGATGCTATGGAACCTGATGCAACCCTGCCTCCACTGTGACACCACAGAAGCTCAGGGAGCCCTGGAGACTGTGGTGATGCTATGGAACCTGATGCAACCCTGCCTCCACTGTGACACCACAGAACCTCTGGGAGCCCTGGAGACCGTGCTGATGCTATGGAACCTGATGCAACCCTGCCTCCACTGTGACACCACAGAAGCTCGGGGAGCTCTGCAGACCGTGGGGATGCTGGCGAAGCTGACGGAACCCTGGGCACCACAGTGACGCTATGGAACCTGGTGGAACCGAGGGGCCACAGTGACACTGTGGGGCCTTTTGGAAGCAACAGGACCCTGGTGGGAAGCCACGGGATGATTAATCCTGCACGAACCTGCTCCAGGTGGGCTCCTCTCTCCCGGCTTCCACAGGTGCTGCTAGGATCCCACTCCGGCACTGGCTTGGCACGGGCTCACGGCTTCCTTTGGCAATGGCTCTGCTCCAGGATGGCATGCTGCAGAGAATGCAGGTAGATTTTGTGCTCACTCCTGGCATGCAGCTGGACAATAAAGCCTGATCCAGCCCCCCCTCAGCATATGTCCGGCTCTGGCATTGGGGCGGGGCAACTTTGGGAGCAGCCCCAGCCCTGCTCCTGCTCCCGGCTGGGCACCCAGCTGCTGGGACACAGGTGTGTCCTGATGCCACCGTCTACTCCTTTGAGAAGGGGAGGACAGAGTGCATCAGGGAGTTTGGTGTGGCTTACATGCGGCAAGGAGAAGGTGCAGCCCCAAACTGGCTTTCACTTCTAGAACCTTTTGCTATTGCGGGAGCAGCTGCTGGAGCTTTTCAACCGAGCTGCAAGAGTGAAAAGTGTGATGGCATGTCTATCTGAGAAGGAAGGTTCGGTGCCGCAGCCTGTTGTGCACAATTTATATGCTGATAAGAGAAGGGGGTGCTTTTGCAACGTTTTCCTTCCTGACACTTCTGTCTCTGTGAGCTTTAGCTGCTTGGACTCAGGGATACCGAAGGTATGTGAAAGTGACTGGGATGCGAGAATCATGTTGCACAGGGAACAGGGAAGGTCAGCAAATGTTTCCTGTCCTGGCACATCTCTCAGTCTGAACTGCAGCTGCAGATGCTTCACTTCCGCCAAGGACTCTGCCACCTTGAGAGAAGGATGCGCTCTATGGAGTTGAGAAAGAAAGTGCGTCTCACTAGCTTCTTTCCTCTACTTCATAGACAGCAAAGGGGCTATGAAAGGCAGCACTGGCTTTTTGTTCTAGGACTTCTTCTTTACAAGCAGCTGCTGGATGTTTGGAAGGGGGTTTGGGATATGCAAAAATGAGAGGCTAAGATGGTAAGAGGGTAAGATGGAAGTCATCTGGCAAAAGCAGAGCTCACAAAAGGGCCAGCTGAGAAAGCTCTTGCTGCCTACAACTTCAACTGCACCCCTCAAAGCAGCAGCACACACGCTGCTCTCGGCACTTTCCTTCTCAGCTCTACGCACCATCCTAAGCCTTGCCTCTCCCACACTCAGGATCCAAAGACAACGGCACCAGGGACTGCTCACACACTAAAGGCACCAGGACAAAAGGCTCACCAGCTTGGCCTTTGCATTCCCGCTGACAGCTCCACAGCTTGAACCCAGAGAACTGCCTGCTGCCAACAGCCTTTCCAATCACTCTGAGCACCTCATGACAAGGAGTGTGGGGAATGAATCTCCAGCAGCCTCCTGCCCCAGGCTGTCCCCCGGGAGCAGCCCTGCTCCAGGCCGTGACTGCCACCTGCACAGCCAAAGGACCCAGAGCCGGTGTTACACACCACGGCTGTGCCTGGCACAGAGACACCAGTGGCCACACAAGTGGCCATGGCACTGTCCACACACAGTCCCTGCTGCTGCTCCCCCAGCCGCTGGCACCAACTCCCAGCCACCCACTCCTAAAGCCACGGGGCCCACTGGGACACTGCGGGGGCTCGTGGAAGCCAGCGGCCATTGTGACACAGCGGGGCTGCACAGAGCCCACGGTGCTTTGTGACCCGTGGCTCCCAGGAGAGCCTTTGTGATGCTGGGGAACTACAAGGAAGCCTGGCTCCTCTGTGACACCACCACAGAAGCTCAGGGGAGCCCTGGAGACCGTGCTGATGCTATTGAACCTGATGCAACCCTGCCTCCTCTGTGACAACACAGAAGCTCTTGGAGCCCTGGAGACCGTGCTGATGCTATGGAACCTGATGCAACCCTGCCTCCTCTGTGACACCACAGAACCTCTGGGAGCCCTGGAGACCGTGCTGATGCTATGGAACCTGATGCAACCCTGCCTCCACTGTGACACCACAGAAGCTCAGGGAGCCCTGGAGACTGTGGTGATGCTATGGAACCTGATGCAACCCTGCCTCCACTGTGACACCACAGAACCTCTGGGAGCCCTGGAGACCGTGCTGATGCTATGGAACCTGATGCAACCCTGCCTCCACTGTGACACCACAGAAGCTCGGGGAGCTCTGCAGACCGTGGGGATGCTGGCGAAGCTGACGGAACCCTGGGCACCACAGTGACGCTATGGAACCTGGTGGAACCGAGGGGCCACAGTGACACTGTGGGGCCTTTTGGAAGCAACAGGACCCTGGTGGGAAGCCACGGGATGATTAATCCTGCACGAACCTGCTCCAGGTGGGCTCCTCTCTCCCGGCTTCCACAGGTGCTGCTAGGATCCCACTCCGGCACTGGCTTGGCACGGGCTGACGGCTTCCTTTGGCAATGGCTCTGCTCCAGGATGGCATGCTGCAGAGAATGCAGGTAGATTTTGTGCTCACTCCTGGCATGCAGCTGGACAATAAAGCCTGATCCAGCCCCCCCTCAGCATATGTCCGGCTCTGGCATTGGGGCGGGGCAACTTTGGGAGCAGCCCCAGCCCTGCTCCTGCTCCCGGCTGGGCACCCAGCTGCTGGGACACAGGTGTGTCCTGATGCCACCGTCTACTCCTTTGAGAAGGGGAGGACAGAGTGCATCAGGGAGTTTGGTGTGGCTTACATGCGGCAAGGAGAAGGTGCAGCCCCAAACTGGCTTTCACTTCTAGAACCTTTTGCTATTGCGGGAGCAGCTGCTGGAGCTTTTCAACCGAGCTGCAAGAGTGAAAAGTGTGATGGCATGTCTATCTGAGAAGGAAGGTTCGGTGCCGCAGCCTGTTGTGCACAATTTATATGCTGATAAGAGAAGGGGGTGCTTTTGCAACGTTTTCCTTCCTGACACTTCTGTCTCTGTGAGCTTTAGCTGCTTGGACTCAGGGATACCGAAGGTATGTGAAAGTGACTGGGATGCGAGAATCATGTTGCACAGGGAACAGGGAAGGTCAGCAAATGTTTCCTGTCCTGGCACATCTCTCAGTCTGAACTGCAGCTGCAGATGCTTCACTTCCGCCAAGGACTCTGCCACCTTGAGAGAAGGATGCGCTCTATGGAGTTGAGAAAGAAAGTGCGTCTCACTAGCTTCTTTCCTCTACTTCATAGACAGCAAAGGGGCTATGAAAGGCAGCACTGGCTTTTTGTTCTAGGACTTCTTCTTTACAAGCAGCTGCTGGATGTTTGGAAGGGGGTTTGGGATATGCAAAAATGAGAGGCTAAGATGGTAAGAGGGTAAGATGGAAGTCATCTGGCAAAAGCAGAGCTCACAAAAGGGCCAGCTGAGAAAGCTCTTGCTGCCTACAACTTCAACTGCACCCCTCAAAGCAGCAGCACACACGCTGCTCTCGGCACTTTCCTTCTCAGCTCTACGCACCATCCTAAGCCTTGCCTCTCCCACACTCAGGATCCAAAGACAACGGCACCAGGGACTGCTCACACACTAAAGGCACCAGGACAAAAGGCTCACCAGCTTGGCCTTTGCATTCCCGCTGACAGCTCCACAGCTTGAACCCAGAGAACTGCCTGCTGCCAACAGCCTTTCCAATCACTCTGAGCACCTCATGACAAGGAGTGTGGGGAATGAATCTCCAGCAGCCTCCTGCCCCAGGCTGTCCCCCGGGAGCAGCCCTGCTCCAGGCCGTGACTGCCACCTGCACAGCCAAAGGACCCAGAGCCGGTGTTACACACCACGGCTGTGCCTGGCACAGAGACACCAGTGGCCACACAAGTGGCCATGGCACTGTCCACACACAGTCCCTGCTGCTGCTCCCCCAGCCGCTGGCACCAACTCCCAGCCACCCACTCCTAAAGCCACGGGGCCCACTGGGACACTGCGGGGGCTCGTGGAAGCCAGCGGCCATTGTGACACAGCGGGGCTGCACAGAGCCCACGGTGCTTTGTGACCCGTGGCTCCCAGGAGAGCCTTTGTGATGCTGGGGAACTACAAGGAAGCCTGGCTCCTCTGTGACACCACCACAGAAGCTCAGGGGAGCCCTGGAGACCGTGCTGATGCTATTGAACCTGATGCAACCCTGCCTCCTCTGTGACACCACAGAACCTCTGGGAGCCCTGGAGACCGTGCTGATGCTATGGAACCTGATGCAACCCTGCCTCCACTGTGACACCACAGAAGCTCAGGGAGCCCTGGAGACTGTGGTGATGCTATGGAACCTGATGCAACCCTGCCTCCACTGTGACACCACAGAACCTCTGGGAGCCCTGGAGACCGTGCTGATGCTATGGAACCTGATGCAACCCTGCCTCCACTGTGACACCACAGAAGCTCGGGGAGCTCTGCAGACCGTGGGGATGCTGGCGAAGCTGACGGAACCCTGGGCACCACAGTGACGCTATGGAACCTGGTGGAACCGAGGGGCCACAGTGACACTGTGGGGCCTTTTGGAAGCAACAGGACCCTGGTGGGAAGCCACGGGATGATTAATCCTGCACGAACCTGCTCCAGGTGGGCTCCTCTCTCCCGGCTTCCACAGGTGCTGCTAGGATCCCACTCCGGCACTGGCTTGGCACGGGCTCACGGCTTCCTTTGGCAATGGCTCTGCTCCAGGATGGCATGCTGCAGAGAATGCAGGTAGATTTTGTGCTCACTCCTGGCATGCAGCTGGACAATAAAGCCTGATCCAGCCCCCCCTCAGCATATGTCCGGCTCTGGCATTGGGGCGGGGCAACTTTGGGAGCAGCCCCAGCCCTGCTCCTGCTCCCGGCTGGGCACCCAGCTGCTGGGACACAGGTGTGTCCTGATGCCACCGTCTACTCCTTTGAGAAGGGGAGGACAGAGTGCATCAGGGAGTTTGGTGTGGCTTACATGCGGCAAGGAGAAGGTGCAGCCCCAAACTGGCTTTCACTTCTAGAACCTTTTGCTATTGCGGGGAGCAGCTGCTGGAGCTTTTCAACCGAGCTGCAAGAGTGAAAAGTGTGATGGCATGTCTATCTGAGAAGGAAGGTTCGGTGCCGCAGCCTGTTGTGCACAATTTATATGCTGATAAGAGAAGGGGGTGCTTTTGCAACGTTTTCCTTCCTGACACTTCTGTCTCTGTGAGCTTTAGCTGCTTGGACTCAGGGATACCGAAGGTATGTGAAAGTGACTGGGATGCGAGAATCATGTTGCACAGGGAACAGGGAAGGTCAGCAAATGTTTCCTGTCCTGGCACATCTCTCAGTCTGAACTGCAGCTGCAGATGCTTCACTTCCGCCAAGGACTCTGCCACCTTGAGAGAAGGATGCGCTCTATGGAAGTTGAGAAAGAAAGTGCGTCTCACTAGCTTCTTTCCTCTACTTCATAGACAGCAAAGGGGCTATGAAAGGCAGCACTGGCTTTTTGTTCTAGGACTTCTTCTTTACAAGCAGCTGCTGGATGTTTGGAAGGGGGTTTGGGATATGCAAAAATGAGAGGCTAAGATGGTAAGAGGGTAAGATGGAAGTCATCTGGCAAAAGCAGAGCTCACAAAA
>NW_027183959.1:22500-27500 GCF_041296385.1 Aphelocoma coerulescens | reverse complement strand
ACGGGCCGCCCCAGCGTCGCGGCTCAGTCGATGCCGGCCGAAAACAAGGAAGGGCGAGGCGCCGCCGCCTCGCCGGCAAGCATTCTCACAGGGCTCTCTCTTGTCGGGCTTCCGGTCCGCTCTCGGCAGCCGGCCACCGCAGGCCGGCCGCCGCCCCTGAGACCTTCCCGCCCGCTACGCGGGTTCCCCAGCTTAGGGCCGAGGAAGGGGGACGACTTCAACACACAGCGGGGGGGGGGGCGAGGCGCCGCCGCCCCGCCACAACATCGGGCGACTCCCGTCACCGAGCCCCTCGGCCAACCGGGCGAGGCCGGAGGCAAGGCCGCACGCCCCACCGGAGCGTCCCCGTGGCACCGCCGACACACCAAGCACAGGTCGGGAGCCGGGAACGGGGCGCCGCCACCTCGGCCAACTGGGCCCATCCTCGGAGCTCTCAGGGAAGGGCCGGGAAAAGCCCCGTCGGGGCTCCGCGAAACAGAGCGCGCCCCGGCCGCGTCCACCCCACCGGCTGCCAGCCACCGCACCAGACTGACAGCCGAAAACCGAGCCCGCCGAGCGGGCACCGGCTTAAGGCCGGGCAGAAAAGGAACGAGGCGCCGCCGCCTCGGCCACCACCGGACTTTCCCCTGCGGCCCCCCTGCACGGAGTCGGCAGCCGCCAGGGTCGGAGGGAGGATACACTCACGGGTCTCTCGCCACCCCACCTAGGCCGACAAGCGGCTCACACAGTCTCTCTCTTTTTCGGCCTTTCCCATCAACTGGGGCTGTGAAACCAGGATAAAAGCCACGCGACTCATATCCCGCTTATTCGACACTCTTCGTTCTGGCAACCGCGCGCGCGGCCGCCGCTCTCGACCTTCGACACAGGCACCGCCAGCCTGCGGGGACACGGCCCATCACCCGCTCCCATAATACGGACAGACGAGTCCAAGGCCCCGGACGCCTCCAAGAGAACCAATCGTACTTGACCGGGGCGGTGCGCTGGCGCACGCCGCCTCCTACCATGACGCAACTGGAGGCAGCCAGAAACAGCGACCCCTTGGTGAACTTCCAGGACGGGTGGGGCAACAGGTCTACCCGGCCCCTGCCGAAATTTGCCTAAGTCCCGCCGGAGCTGGGTAGACCTGTTCGCCCCGCGACCGGGCACCACCGCGGCGCCACGCCGACGGTTTCGGGGCGCGGCCGGCGGCCGCGGCCGGGCCCGGATCCGGGTAGACCTGTCCGCCCGGAGCCTTCCCCGGGCCGGGTAGACCTGTTCACGCCGAGACCGGGCGCCGCCAGGGGAGCCACGCGGGCAGTTTCGTGGCACGGCCGGCGGCCGCGGCCGAGCCCGGATCCGGGTAGACCTGTTCGCCCTCTGGCCGGACGCTGCCGGGACAGTACGCTGACGGCTCCGGCAACCGCTGGTGGCCGCAGCCGACCCCGGAGACAAGGCATCCTCCTGCCATCCCTGAGCCGGGGGAACCCCACAGCCCCGGAACGCCCCGGAACCGTATGGCTCTAGCAGCCCTGTCCCGCCTGAGAACCCGGTTTCAAGACCAATACGTATTTTCGACAAAACTCAACCTTTAATTTTTGAACGAGTACATCTTTCTTCTGCTAGGAACAAGGAAGTTTCCTGGGGAAAAAAAAAATTCTTTGCGAATTTTACTCCGTTTTCTTGGGCGCCCACACCACAGCCGGCCACGCTCGGGAGGATCGTGTGCCCTTAGCTCGGCCAGCCCACACACATTGACGCACCAAAACGGACGCCCCTCCCCACCCCACCCCGGGCACCACGCCCAGCCCCACCAGAGCAGAGCACCTCTAGGGAGACAGCGGGGAGGGGAAGCAGGTGCATAGGAACAGGGAACGAAGCCGATGGCCGCCGGCGCGACTGGCCCCGCCCACCAGGAGGGGCCGGGGCCGAGGCCGGGGGGACCGGGCGGCCGCCTTCGGGCCGGTTCTTTCGGGGTCCGCCGAGGTCCCCGTCTCCCGCCGCCGCTTCGGGGGGCCGCGGGGGCGCCGCGCCCAGGTGCCCGAGGCCGGCAGGCAGCGGGCGAGCCCCGGCGGGACGAGCCCCGCCCGCCGGCGAGGGCCGGGCGGCGGCCGGGGCCGGGCCCGGATCCGGGTAGACCTGTCCGCCCGGAGCCGTCCCCGGGCCGGGTAGACCTGTTCACGCCGAGACCGGGCGCCGCCAGGGGAGCCACGCGGGCGGTTTCGTGGCACGGCCGGCGGCCGCGGCCGAGCCCGGATCCGGGTAGACCTGTTCGCCCTCTGGCCGGACGCTGCCGGGACAGTACGCTGACGGCTCCGGCAACCGCTGGTGGCCGCAGCCGACCCCGGAGACAAGGCATCCTCCTGCCATCCCTGAGCCGGGGGAACCCCACAGCCCCGGAACGCCCCGGAACCGTATGGCTCTAGCAGCCCTGTCCCGCCTGAGAACCCGGTTTCAAGACCAATACGTATTTTCGACAAAACTCAACCTTTAATTTTTGAACGAGTACATCTTTCTTCTGCTAGGAACAAGGAAGTTTCCTGGGGAAAAAAAAAATTCTTTGCGAATTTTACTCCGTTTTCTTGGGCGCCCACACCACAGCCGGCCACGCTCGGGAGGATCGTGTGCCCTTAGCTCGGCCAGCCCACACACATTGACGCACCAAAACGGACGCCCCTCCCCACCCCACCCCGGGCACCACGCCCAGCCCCACCAGAGCAGAGCACCTCTAGGGAGACAGCGGGGAGGGGAAGCAGGTGCATAGGAACAGGGAACGAAGCCGATGGCCGCCGGCGCGACTGGCCCCGCCCACCAGGAGGGGCCGGGGCCGAGGCCGGGGGGACCGGGCGGCCGCCTTCGGGCCGGTTCTTTCGGGGTCCGCCGAGGTCCCCGTCTCCCGCCGCCGCTTCGGGGGGCCGCGGGGGCGCCGCGCCCAGGTGCCCGAGGCCGGCAGGCAGCGGGCGAGCCCCGGCGGGACGAGCCCCGCCCGCCGGCGAGGGCCGGGCGGCGGCCGCGGCCGGGCCCGGATCCGGGTAGACCTGTCCGCCCGGAGCCGTCCCCGGGCCGGGTAGACCTGTTCACGCCGAGACCGGGCGCCGCCAGGGGAGCCACGCGGGCGGTTTCGTGGCACGGCCGGCGGCCGCGGCCGAGCCCGGATCCGGGTAGACCTGTTCGCCCTCTGGCCGGACGCTGCCGGGACAGTACGCTGACGGCTCCGGCAACCGCTGGTGGCCGCAGCCGACCCCGGAGACAAGGCATCCTCCTGCCATCCCTGAGCCGGGGGAACCCCACAGCCCCGGAACGCCCCGGAACCGTATGGCTCTAGCAGCCCTGTCCCGCCTGAGAACCCGGTTTCAAGACCAATACGTATTTTCGACAAAACTCAACCTTTAATTTTTGAACGAGTACATCTTTCTTCTGCTAGGAACAAGGAAGTTTCCTGGGGAAAAAAAAAATTCTTTGCGAATTTTACTCCGTTTTCTTGGGCGCCCACACCACAGCCGGCCACGCTCGGGAGGATCGTGTGCCCTTAGCTCGGCCAGCCCACACACATTGACGCACCAAAACGGACGCCCCTCCCCACCCCACCCCGGGCACCACGCCCAGCCCCACCAGAGCAGAGCACCTCTAGGGAGACAGCGGGGAGGGGAAGCAGGTGCATAGGAACAGGGAACGAAGCCGATGGCCGCCGGCGCGACTGGCCCCGCCCACCAGGAGGGGCCGGGGCCGAGGCCGGGGGGACCGGGCGGCCGCCTTCGGGCCGGTTCTTTCGGGGTCCGCCGAGGTCCCCGTCTCCCGCCGCCGCTTCGGGGGGCCGCGGGGGCGCCGCGCCCCGGTGCCCGAGGCCGGCAGGCAGCGGGCGAGCCCCGGCGGGACGAGCCCCGCCCGCCGGCGAGGGCCGGGGCGGGGGCCCGGGCCGGGGCCGGGGCCGGCGGCCGGGGCCGGGGCCGGGGCCGGGGCCGGCGGCCGGGGCCGGGGCCGGGGCCGGGGCCGGGCGGCCGCCTTCGGGCCGGTTCTTTCAGGGTCCGCCGAGGTCCCCGGCCCCCGCCGCCGCTCCGGCGGGCCGCGGGGGCGCCGCGCCGAGGCGCCCGATGCTGGCAGGGAGCGGGCGGCCCCCGGCCCATGTTCACACGGAGAGATAGGCAGACACAGGGACTCTCAGACCCACTCACAGCCCCGCCGCCCCCCTCTCTTTTTGCCGCGGACGGCCACAGCTGCACACTCATCGACACAGACAGACACACACAGACATAGGCACGCCTGCGCATGGACGCGCACACTTGCCGCAGATGCGCTCCGTCCCCCTCCCTCCCGTCGCCCTGTCTCTCGAGGGTTGGGGGCACTCCTGCTCTCCACCATCTGCCTCCCTGGCGCCACCCTCAGACTTTTCTCGCCCCTGCCCAGGGTCCCATCAGCCAGTTCGGACGGCGGCGACGGCAGCAGCAGGGGGGCGAGGACTTGGGTGCCGAGGCAGCCAGGGTGTTCGGCGAGCAGGCCGAGAGCCTGGTGCAGAAGTAGGGCCAGCGACAGTCTGGAGGTGGTGGCGGGATGCTTGGCACTGTCTCTTTTTGAAGAAGCATCCTGTTCAGGTCGCTCTGAGCCTCTCGGTTCGATGGCGTTCCTTCCTGCCTACCCCCAGCCCCGGTCAAGCCTGCGGCAGGACGGAAGCGAGGCGGGCGGATGAGGGAGTGAGAGATGCAGAAATCAAGGTGGGAGGTGGGGCAAGGGCACGGCAGGCTTTCGAGGGCCGGGAGCCGGGCTTAGAGAGCGGATGCTGCTGGCCGTTTTGGCACGGAGGCGGCGGGAACGCCGCCGGCTCCTAAAGAGTCCCTCCTTCCCTCTCCGGCAGTGGCATGGGGAGCGGGCTGCAGGCAGGGTGGCGACAGGGCGGGCTGGAGCTGGGGAAGCGCGCGGCAGGGGGTGACGCTGACGGCCGCTCAGGCATGGAGCCAGAAGGGACGCCGCCGTCTGGGACCGAAAGTCACTCGCCTTCACGTCCCAGCTTTCGGGGCGGGGGGGGGGAG
>NW_027183959.1:12500-15000 GCF_041296385.1 Aphelocoma coerulescens | reverse complement strand
GAGACGGAGAAGGAGACCCCATCCCGGAGACGAGAACCGAAAGGAGCACGGTGGTGACGGCCCGCGGGGCACCGCCGGGCGGCGCGAGACGGCCTCGGTGGGGAGAGAGAAGCGAGACGGCGCTCTTACGCCCGAGACGACGACAGAGAGGCGGGGGAAGGAGGAGGGGGTGACCCCCGTCCCCGGCGCTCGCGCCTCACGCGCGCACGGCAGCACGGCACGGTACCCGCGCGGTACCCACCCGCAGACAGCCGCCCGCACGGGGGGAGCCCGGGGGCGAGGCCCGCGCCTCGCCTCCCTTCTTCTCTGCCTCGGCCCTTCGCACGGCGTTTTCACGCCGTCTCTCTTTCTCCCCGGCCGCCACCGCCACACCCTGGCGGGGCCCCGGCAAGGACGAGCTCCACCCCAGCGGCTCGCTCCGGGAGCGGGAAGCTACGGAGCGCTCCCCGAGTCTGCATTTAGGGGGACGAAGGCCCTTTCTGCGCGGCACGCGACGGACCGCGACGACGCCGACGACCGGGCCCCGCAGGGAAAGGCCCCGAGAAACCGCCGAGGAAAACGCTTCCCTCGCCGGCCCCCGCCGCCTCCCCTCCGGGCACCGGCCAGACGCCGCCGCCGCCGCCGCCGCCGGCCGCGGACGACGGGCCTGCGAGGCGACCCCAGCCGCGCCGCCGGGGTGGCCCCCGGACGGCGATTGATCGTCAAGCGACGCTCAGACAGGCGTAGCCCCGGGAGGAACCCGGGGCCGCAAGTGCGTTCGAAGTGTCGATGATCAATGTGTCCTGCAATTCACATTAATTCTCGCAGCTAGCTGCGTTCTTCATCGACGCACGAGCCGAGTGATCCACCGCTAAGAGTTGTCTGGCTTTCGGCACCGACTCCGCACGCGCGGAGGGGCCGGGACCGCTCACGTCAAGCAGACCCTGTGTCTCTTTCGGCAAGGACGCGCGCTGGCGCGCGCGCCTCGCTTCGACCGTACGAGCACACAACGAACGGAGGAGGAGGGAAAAAAAAAAGGAGAAAACCCACGGAACGCTCCGAAGGCCGTCAAAGGCGGGGGAGCCCGCGCTCCCGACCGCCTCCCCCCGTGCAAGGGGAGACGCCGCCCCGGCATGCCGTCCTTCGGAGGCGGCCCAGGCGCCCGGGCTCGGCCCGGCCTCCGCACAGAGGGCTGGCGTGGCGCGCGCGCGCCAGACCGCAGGGGCCATCAGATCCCGCCCGGCCTCGATCGCGAGACGACACACGCCCACGGCCGGCGGGGGGGTAACGGCCACCAGGCCCCGCTCACGCTCGCTCCCTTCGCCGCTCCACAGACTCGCAGAGCGCCGCCGCGTCACCGCGCAGCCGGCGCTCCCCAGCGACCCGCAACGCCCAAGACGCACGCGGCGACACCGCTCCACCGGCGCCCCCCCGCGGGACCGCTCCCGCCGGGAAGGCAAAGTGCCTGGCAAGCCGGGCTCCGCCGCCGGCACCGGAGGCGGGCGCCGCCGGGAACCGAGTCGGCATCGCGAGCACCCGAGGCCTGCCGGACGGCAAGACCCACCGCCACCGCGACCGCCCTCCCGGAACCGCCGCCGCCGCTTCGCACCTTCGGAGCCCCTTCTGCGGGCACGCGCCCGGCAGAAGGCGTACGGGGCTGAGCCGGGGAGCAACGCCCGCTCTCCTCGTTTCCACGCGGAGACCGGGCAGGGAAGCGCCCCCGCGGCCGCCCGCACCCCTTCGGCCCCACACGCGGCCGGGAAGGGCGACGGGGAAGCGACGGGCAGGGCCCGGGACGGGACCGCCGGCGGCGACAGCGGGCACCTTCCGGCCGACCGTCCCCCAGGGGGACACTCGCCGAGCGGCGACGCCACCGCCCGGCCCGGGGTCACCCGCACTCGCCGGCCTCCAGCGACGGAGGGACCGCCGAGCACTCAACCTGGGCGGGCAAGGCGGTCGAGCGGGGACGGCCGGCGACCGGCGCCACCGGTGCGTCCAAGGAGAGAAGGCCGTCGAGGGGAGAGGCGCGGCAGCGCCAGGCGCGGCGCCACACGCGAGCCTGTGGCGGCGGCCAAAGGAGAGCGCAAGCGGGCCCCGGCAGCCGCACGGCCCCGCAGCCGCGGAAGGGCGGAGAGCACGCGCCCTCCGCCACCGTCGCCCGCTTCGAAGCGAGCGGGCCGGCCCCCGCGGCCGACCGCGCCAACACGGTCCCTCTGCCGAGACCGGGCCGCAGAGAGGGGGGGGCAGGGCGCCCCTCCCCGGCACGGCTGCCCGCGCGCGCACGCGGCGGAGCCACGACGACGACGAGCACGGCCGGCCGCGACGGTCACCACCGCAGGGGGGATCGGCGGGAGACGCTCCCTACCCCCTCGCGGATGGCACCGCGCCGCCGCCCGGCACCCGCCGTCGCCGCCGCCCGCCGCCTACGGCGGGGCGCACCGAGCCGCCCGAGTCTTTAAACCTCCGCCCGGCTCCGCGGCCCTACAGCCCCCAGCGTTTGACGACGCCGAGAGGCTCCGAG
>NW_027183959.1:0-7500 GCF_041296385.1 Aphelocoma coerulescens | reverse complement strand
GCCGGGACAGGCCCGACACCACGGGCCGCCCCAGCGTCGCGGCTCAGTCGATGCCGGCCGAAAACAAGGAAGGGCGAGGCGCCGCCGCCTCGCCGGCAAGCATTCTCACAGGGCTCTCTCTTGTCGGGCTTCCGGTCCGCTCTCGGCAGCCGGCCACCGCAGGCCGGCCGCCGCCCCTGAGACCTTCCCGCCCGCTACGCGGGTTCCCCAGCTTAGGGCCGAGGAAGGGGGACGACTTCAACACACAGCGGGGGGGGGGGCGAGGCGCCGCCGCCCCGCCACAACATCGGGCGACTCCCGTCACCGAGCCCCTCGGCCAACCGGGCGAGGCCGGAGGCAAGGCCGCACGCCCCACCGGAGCGTCCCCGTGGCACCGCCGACACACCAAGCACAGGTCGGGAGCCGGGAACGGGGCGCCGCCACCTCGGCCAACTGGGCCCATCCTCGGAGCTCTCAGGGAAGGGCCGGGAAAAGCCCCGTCGGGGCTCCGCGAAACAGAGCGCGCCCCGGCCGCGTCCACCCCACCGGCTGCCAGCCACCGCACCAGACTGACAGCCGAAAACCGAGCCCGCCGAGCGGGCACCGGCTTAAGGCCGGGCAGAAAAGGAACGAGGCGCCGCCGCCTCGGCCACCACCGGACTTTCCCCTGCGGCCCCCCTGCACGGAGTCGGCAGCCGCCAGGGTCGGAGGGAGGATACACTCACGGGTCTCTCGCCACCCCACCTAGGCCGACAAGCGGCTCACACAGTCTCTCTCTTTTTCGGCCTTTCCCATCAACTGGGGCTGTGAAACCAGGATAAAAGCCACGCGACTCATATCCCGCTTATTCGACACTCTTCGTTCTGGCAACCGCGCGCGCGGCCGCCGCTCTCGACCTTCGACACAGGCACCGCCAGCCTGCGGGGACACGGCCCATCACCCGCTCCCATAATACGGACAGACGAGTCCAAGGCCCCGGACGCCTCCAAGAGAACCAATCGTACTTGACCGGGGCGGTGCGCTGGCGCACGCCGCCTCCTACCATGACGCAACTGGAGGCAGCCAGAAACAGCGACCCCTTGGTGAACTTCCAGGACGGGTGGGGCAACAGGTCTACCCGGCCCCTGCCGAAATTTGCCTAAGTCCCGCCGGAGCTGGGTAGACCTGTTCGCCCCGCGACCGGGCACCACCGCGGCGCCACGCCGACGGTTTCGGGGCGCGGCCGGCGGCCGCGGCCGGGCCCGGATCCGGGTAGACCTGTCCGCCCGGAGCCTTCCCCGGGCCGGGTAGACCTGTTCACGCCGAGACCGGGCGCCGCCAGGGGAGCCACGCGGGCAGTTTCGTGGCACGGCCGGCGGCCGCGGCCGAGCCCGGATCCGGGTAGACCTGTTCGCCCTCTGGCCGGACGCTGCCGGGACAGTACGCTGACGGCTCCGGCAACCGCTGGTGGCCGCAGCCGACCCCGGAGACAAGGCATCCTCCTGCCATCCCTGAGCCGGGGGAACCCCACAGCCCCGGAACGCCCCGGAACCGTATGGCTCTAGCAGCCCTGTCCCGCCTGAGAACCCGGTTTCAAGACCAATACGTATTTTCGACAAAACTCAACCTTTAATTTTTGAACGAGTACATCTTTCTTCTGCTAGGAACAAGGAAGTTTCCTGGGGAAAAAAAAAATTCTTTGCGAATTTTACTCCGTTTTCTTGGGCGCCCACACCACAGCCGGCCACGCTCGGGAGGATCGTGTGCCCTTAGCTCGGCCAGCCCACACACATTGACGCACCAAAACGGACGCCCCTCCCCACCCCACCCCGGGCACCACGCCCAGCCCCACCAGAGCAGAGCACCTCTAGGGAGACAGCGGGGAGGGGAAGCAGGTGCATAGGAACAGGGAACGAAGCCGATGGCCGCCGGCGCGACTGGCCCCGCCCACCAGGAGGGGCCGGGGCCGAGGCCGGGGGGACCGGGCGGCCGCCTTCGGGCCGGTTCTTTCGGGGTCCGCCGAGGTCCCCGTCTCCCGCCGCCGCTTCGGGGGGCCGCGGGGGCGCCGCGCCCAGGTGCCCGAGGCCGGCAGGCAGCGGGCGAGCCCCGGCGGGACGAGCCCCGCCCGCCGGCGAGGGCCGGGCGGCGGCCGGGGCCGGGCCCGGATCCGGGTAGACCTGTCCGCCCGGAGCCGTCCCCGGGCCGGGTAGACCTGTTCACGCCGAGACCGGGCGCCGCCAGGGGAGCCACGCGGGCGGTTTCGTGGCACGGCCGGCGGCCGCGGCCGAGCCCGGATCCGGGTAGACCTGTTCGCCCTCTGGCCGGACGCTGCCGGGACAGTACGCTGACGGCTCCGGCAACCGCTGGTGGCCGCAGCCGACCCCGGAGACAAGGCATCCTCCTGCCATCCCTGAGCCGGGGGAACCCCACAGCCCCGGAACGCCCCGGAACCGTATGGCTCTAGCAGCCCTGTCCCGCCTGAGAACCCGGTTTCAAGACCAATACGTATTTTCGACAAAACTCAACCTTTAATTTTTGAACGAGTACATCTTTCTTCTGCTAGGAACAAGGAAGTTTCCTGGGGAAAAAAAAAATTCTTTGCGAATTTTACTCCGTTTTCTTGGGCGCCCACACCACAGCCGGCCACGCTCGGGAGGATCGTGTGCCCTTAGCTCGGCCAGCCCACACACATTGACGCACCAAAACGGACGCCCCTCCCCACCCCACCCCGGGCACCACGCCCAGCCCCACCAGAGCAGAGCACCTCTAGGGAGACAGCGGGGAGGGGAAGCAGGTGCATAGGAACAGGGAACGAAGCCGATGGCCGCCGGCGCGACTGGCCCCGCCCACCAGGAGGGGCCGGGGCCGAGGCCGGGGGGACCGGGCGGCCGCCTTCGGGCCGGTTCTTTCGGGGTCCGCCGAGGTCCCCGTCTCCCGCCGCCGCTTCGGGGGGCCGCGGGGGCGCCGCGCCCAGGTGCCCGAGGCCGGCAGGCAGCGGGCGAGCCCCGGCGGGACGAGCCCCGCCCGCCGGCGAGGGCCGGGCGGCGGCCGCGGCCGGGCCCGGATCCGGGTAGACCTGTCCGCCCGGAGCCGTCCCCGGGCCGGGTAGACCTGTTCACGCCGAGACCGGGCGCCGCCAGGGGAGCCACGCGGGCGGTTTCGTGGCACGGCCGGCGGCCGCGGCCGAGCCCGGATCCGGGTAGACCTGTTCGCCCTCTGGCCGGACGCTGCCGGGACAGTACGCTGACGGCTCCGGCAACCGCTGGTGGCCGCAGCCGACCCCGGAGACAAGGCATCCTCCTGCCATCCCTGAGCCGGGGGAACCCCACAGCCCCGGAACGCCCCGGAACCGTATGGCTCTAGCAGCCCTGTCCCGCCTGAGAACCCGGTTTCAAGACCAATACGTATTTTCGACAAAACTCAACCTTTAATTTTTGAACGAGTACATCTTTCTTCTGCTAGGAACAAGGAAGTTTCCTGGGGAAAAAAAAAATTCTTTGCGAATTTTACTCCGTTTTCTTGGGCGCCCACACCACAGCCGGCCACGCTCGGGAGGATCGTGTGCCCTTAGCTCGGCCAGCCCACACACATTGACGCACCAAAACGGACGCCCCTCCCCACCCCACCCCGGGCACCACGCCCAGCCCCACCAGAGCAGAGCACCTCTAGGGAGACAGCGGGGAGGGGAAGCAGGTGCATAGGAACAGGGAACGAAGCCGATGGCCGCCGGCGCGACTGGCCCCGCCCACCAGGAGGGGCCGGGGCCGAGGCCGGGGGGACCGGGCGGCCGCCTTCGGGCCGGTTCTTTCGGGGTCCGCCGAGGTCCCCGTCTCCCGCCGCCGCTTCGGGGGGCCGCGGGGGCGCCGCGCCCCGGTGCCCGAGGCCGGCAGGCAGCGGGCGAGCCCCGGCGGGACGAGCCCCGCCCGCCGGCGAGGGCCGGGGCGGGGGCCCGGGCCGGGGCCGGGGCCGGCGGCCGGGGCCGGGGCCGGGGCCGGGGCCGGCGGCCGGGGCCGGGGCCGGGGCCGGGGCCGGGCGGCCGCCTTCGGGCCGGTTCTTTCAGGGTCCGCCGAGGTCCCCGGCCCCCGCCGCCGCTCCGGCGGGCCGCGGGGGCGCCGCGCCGAGGCGCCCGATGCTGGCAGGGAGCGGGCGGCCCCCGGCCCATGTTCACACGGAGAGATAGGCAGACACAGGGACTCTCAGACCCACTCACAGCCCCGCCGCCCCCCTCTCTTTTTGCCGCGGACGGCCACAGCTGCACACTCATCGACACAGACAGACACACACAGACATAGGCACGCCTGCGCATGGACGCGCACACTTGCCGCAGATGCGCTCCGTCCCCCTCCCTCCCGTCGCCCTGTCTCTCGAGGGTTGGGGGCACTCCTGCTCTCCACCATCTGCCTCCCTGGCGCCACCCTCAGACTTTTCTCGCCCCTGCCCAGGGTCCCATCAGCCAGTTCGGACGGCGGCGACGGCAGCAGCAGGGGGGCGAGGACTTGGGTGCCGAGGCAGCCAGGGTGTTCGGCGAGCAGGCCGAGAGCCTGGTGCAGAAGTAGGGCCAGCGACAGTCTGGAGGTGGTGGCGGGATGCTTGGCACTGTCTCTTTTTGAAGAAGCATCCTGTTCAGGTCGCTCTGAGCCTCTCGGTTCGATGGCGTTCCTTCCTGCCTACCCCCAGCCCCGGTCAAGCCTGCGGCAGGACGGAAGCGAGGCGGGCGGATGAGGGAGTGAGAGATGCAGAAATCAAGGTGGGAGGTGGGGCAAGGGCACGGCAGGCTTTCGAGGGCCGGGAGCCGGGCTTAGAGAGCGGATGCTGCTGGCCGTTTTGGCACGGAGGCGGCGGGAACGCCGCCGGCTCCTAAAGAGTCCCTCCTTCCCTCTCCGGCAGTGGCATGGGGAGCGGGCTGCAGGCAGGGTGGCGACAGGGCGGGCTGGAGCTGGGGAAGCGCGCGGCAGGGGGTGACGCTGACGGCCGCTCAGGCATGGAGCCAGAAGGGACGCCGCCGTCTGGGACCGAAAGTCACTCGCCTTCACGTCCCAGCTTTCGGGGCGGGGGGGGGGGAGGGGGGGACCAGCGCGTGCGAGCTGCCGTGTGTGGCGGGTGCGTGCGGGGCTGCCAGACGTGCGGGCTGGCCGCCCAAGACGTGCTCGCGGGCCTGGACTGGGTCCCGGGGCTGCGGGTCCGATCGACGAGACCTGGTCTCCCCAGCACCAGGAGGGGAGGCCGGGTCCACCCACATTGGGGGGGTGGGGGGGAGGGGAGGTGGGCAGGGGGCAGGCCCCGAGCTCCAGGAGGAGAAATCTACAAAGGAAACAAATCTACGGGCCGCTCATGTGACTAGGGTTCCAAGCGGGGCCTGGAGAAGGAGGTCTGCCCAGAGCTACACGGCAAACCCATAGGGCCGGACGGGGGAAGCCAACAGGCGTCGCCCGGTGCTAAGCGCCCAGCCGGGCGGGGCATGGCGAAGCCAAGAGGCGTGGCCCGGCGCTAAGCGCCCGGCCGGGCGGGGCCTGGCAAAGCCAACAAGCGTCGGCCGGCGTTAAGCACCCGGCTGGGCGGAGCCGGAGAAGCCAACAGGTGTCCGCCGGCGCTAAGCGCCCAGCCGGGCGGAACCGGGCGAAGCAACCAGGTCTACCCCGGCGCTAAGCGTTAGGCCGAGCGGGGCCGGGCGAAGCCAACCAGCGTGGCCCGGCGCTGCGCGCCCGGCCGGGCGGGGCCGGGTGAAGCCAAGGGGCGTCCCCCGGCGCTAAGCGTTAGGCCGGGCGGGGCCGGGTGAAGCCAAGGGGCGTCCCCCGGCGCTGAGCGCCCAGCCGGGCGGGGCCGGGCGAAGCAACCAGGTCTACCCCGGCGCTAAGCGTTAGGCCGGGCGGGGCCGGGCGAAGCCAACCGGCGTGGCCCGGCGCTGCGCGCCCGGCCGGGCGGGGCCGGGTGAAGCCAAGGGGCGTCCCCCGGCGCTAAGCGTTAGGCCGGGCGGGGCCGGGTGAAGCCAAGGGGCGTCCCCCGGCGCTGAGCGCCCAGCCGGGCGGGGCCGGGCGAAGCAACCAGGTCCACCCCGGCGCTAAGCGTTAGGCCGAGCGGGGCCGGGCGAAGCCAACCGGCGTGGCCCGGCGCTGAGCGCCCGGCCGGGCGGGGCCGGGTGAAGCCAAGGGGCGTCCCCCGGCGCTAAGCGCCCAGCCGGGCGGGGCCGGGCGAAGCAACCAGGTCTACCCCGGCGCTAAGCGTTAGGCCGAGCGGGGCCGGGCGAAGCCAACCGGCGTGGCCCGGCGCTGAGCGCCCGGCCGGGCGGGGCCGGGTGAAGCCAAGGGGCGTCCCCCGGCGCTAAGCGTTAGGCCGGGCGGAGCCGGGCGAAGCCAACCGGCGTGGCCCGGCGCTAAGCGCCCGGCCGGGCGGGGCCGGGTGAAGCCAAGGGGCGTCCCCCGGCGCTAAGCGCCCGGCCGGGCGGGGCCCGGCGAAGCCAAGAGGCATCCTCCGGCGCTAAGCATTGGGCCGGGCGGGGCCGGGCGAAGCCAACCGGCGTCGCCCGGCGCTAAGCGCCCGGCCGGGCGGAGCCGGGCGAAGTTAACAGGTCTACCCCGGCGGTAAGCGTTAAGCTGGGCGGGGCCAGGCGAAGCAACCAGGTCTACCCCGGCGCCTAGCACCCGGCCGGGCGGGGCCCGGCCAAGACACCAGGTCTACCCCGCCGCTAAAGGTCAGGCTGGCACGGCCGGACAGGGGTAGCAGGTGTACCCCGCCGCTGAGCGCCCGGCTGGCCGGGCCAGGCGAGAACAGCAGGTCTTCCCCGCTGCGCCAACAGGCTTGCAGGGCGCAGGCGAAGACACCAGGTCTACCCCGCCGCCTAGCGCCCGGCTGGCGGGGCCCGGCCAAGACACCAGGTCTACCCCGCCGCCTAGCGCCGGGCTGGCGGGGCCCGGCCGAGACACCAGGTCTACCCCGCCGCTAAAGGTCAGGCTGGCACGGCCGGACAGGGGCAGCAGGTGTACCCCGCCGCTGAGCGCCCGGCTGGCCGGGCCAGGCGAGAACAGCAGGTCTTCCCCGCTGCGCCAACAGGCTTGCAGGGCGCAGGCGAAGACACCAGGTCTACCCCGCCGCCTAGCGCCCGGCTGGCGGGGCCCGGCCAAGACACCAGGTCTACCCCGCCGCCTAGCGCCGGGCTGGCGGGGCCCGGCCAAGACACCAGGTCTACCCCGCCGCCTAGCGCCGGGCTGGCGGGGCCCGGCCAAGACACCAGGTCTACCCCGCCGCTAAGCGCCAGGCGCCCAAGTCCGGCCGGGGAGAGTCGGTCTACCCGCCCCCCGCCTGGGAAGGGTGGCCAGGGGACGGGACACCACGCGCTTCCCTCCTCGCCACGCACCCCGCGAGCGCCGAGCATGACGCGCCTACGGGCGGTGGCGCCCAAGTCCGGCCGGGGAGAGTCGGTCTACCCGCCACCCGCCTGGGAAGGGTGGCCAGGGGACGGGACACCACGCGCCTCCCTCCTCGCCACGCACCCCGCGAGCGCCGAGCATGACGCGCCTACGGGCGGTGGCGCCCAAGTCCGGCCGG
>NW_027183958.1:0-32279 GCF_041296385.1 Aphelocoma coerulescens | reverse complement strand
TATCCCCGCGGGTGAGTCCCGAACCTCCCCCCGGTACCCCCCGGTACCGGCGTGGTGAGTCCTGAACCCCCCCGATCGCCTCCCGGTACCGGCGATCCGAGAGCGGGTCCGGGCATCCGGCGGGTCCCGGTGGCCATTTGAGGGCTCCCGGTGGTCATTTGAGGGCTCCCGGCGTCTGTTAGGGGGTCCCGGGGTCCATTTAAGGGGGTCCCGGTGACGCTCGGGGGGGGTCCCGAGGTCCGGTCGGGGGGTCCCGGTTCGGGGGGGTCCCTCCGGGGCTGTCCCGTGCCCACCCGGGGGGTGCTGACCCCGCTGTCGCCTCCCTAGGCCCGGCATGGCCGTGACTTAACCATGGAGCAGCCCCGGCACCGGGACGCGGCTACCGGAGCTGGCGGCCCCGGGGGGGCTTGGAACGGGATCTGCGGCCACCGCCCCTCCCCCGCCACCGGCCCCGGCCCGGCGGGCGACGACGGCGACGAAAGTGGCGAGCGCGACCCTCCTGTCCCCAACCCCGGCAGTGTCCCCAGTCCCGGTGGCGTCGCCAGTCCCGGTGGAGTCGCCGGTCCCGGGAGTGTCCCCAGCCCTGAGGGTGTCCCCAGCCCCGGGCGTGTCCGCAGCCCCGGGGAGTCGCCGGTCCCGGGCGTGTCCCCAACACCGGTGGCGTCCCCAGTCCCGGTGGAGTCGCCGGTCCCGGGAGTGTCCCCAGCCCTGAGGGTGTCCCCAGCCCCGGTGGCGTCCCCAGTCCCGGGAGTGTCCCCAACCCCAGGAGTGTCCCCAGCCCCGGTGGTGTCCCCAACCCCGGTGGTGTCCCCAGCCCCGGTGGTGTCCCCAGCCCCGGTGGCGTCGCCGGTCCCGGGAGTGTCCCCAACCCCGGTGGTGTCCCCAACCCCAGGAGTGTCCCCAACCCCGGCGGTGTCCCCAACCCCGGCGGTGTCCCCAGCCCCGGTGGCGTCGCCGGTCCCGGGAGTGTCCCCAACCCCGGTGGTGTCCCCAACCCCGGCAGTGTCCCCAACCCCGGGGGTCGCTGCGGTTGCCGGGGCCCCCCAGCCGCTCCCCCGAGCCCCTCCCGGGCCATCGCGTGTGGCCTCGGCTGTCGGCACCGGGGAATCCCGGAGGGTGACCACAACACCAACACCCGGAGGACGCGGCGGCGAGCGCGACAACAGCACGAGGAGGACCAAGGGACCACCGGGAAAGGCCACCGGGGGTCCCTCCGGGTGGCCCGGGCGGGGGTCGCGCTGTGCCTGCGGCTTCTCGGGGCGCTGCTGGCGCTGCTGCTGCTGCTCCTCCTCCTCCTCCTCGGCGGGCTCCGCTTCTTCCTCCGCGGAGCTTCCGCGGGGCTCCGCCGCTGCCGGGAGCTGCTCCGGGAGTGGCTACAGCGGCGGAGGAGCCTCGCCGGTGTCCCCTCGGGTGGCGAGGAGGAGGTGGCCCGTTTGGTAGCCATGGCCGAAGTGGCCGAAGAAGAGCTGGACCCGTTCCTGGTGCTCGGCGTGGAGCCCACGGCGAGTGACACGGAGCTGCGGCGGGCGTACCGGCGGCTGGCCGTGCTGGTGGGGGTCAAACCCGGGTTGGGGACATCCGGGGGGGGGGGGGGCTGGTGTGGGGACAACCCCGAGGGACCCCTGAGGGTTGTCCCCCCTTGCCAGGTGCACCCCGATAAGAGCCGCGACCCCCGGGCGGAGGCGGCGTTCAAGGTGCTGCGGGCGGGCTGGGAGCGGGTGAGCAGCCCCGAGAGGCGCCGCGAGTACGAGACGTGAGTTTGGGGGGGGGTTTGGGGGGGTAGGACCCCGGTTTGGGGGGGGGTTGGGGGGGTAGGACCCCGGTTTGGAGGGGTTTGGGGGGGTTGGACCCTGGTTTGGAGGGGTTTGGGGGAGTAGGACCCCGTTTTGGGGGGGTTTGGGAGGGGTAGGACCCTGATTTGAGGGGGTTTAGGGGGGTAGGATCCCGTTTTGGAGGGGTTTGAGGGGGTAGGACCCCGGTTTGGGGGGGGGGGTTGGGGGGGTAGGGCCCCGTTTGGGGGGGGGTTTAGGGGGGTAGGACCCCGGTCTGGGGGAGTAGGACCCCGTTTTGGGGGGGGTTTGGGAGGGGTAGGACCCCGTTTTGGGGGGGTTTGGGAGGTGGGACCCCGTTTTGGGGAGGGTTTAGGGGGGTAGGACCCCGTTTTGGGGAGGGTTTAGGGGGGTAGGACCCCGTTTTGGAGGGGTTGGGGGGGGTAGGACCCCGTTTTGGGGGGGTTTGAGGGGGTAGGACCCCGGTTTGGAGGGGTTTGGGGGGGTAGGACCCCGGTTTGGGGGGGGTTGGGGGGGTAGGAGCCCGGTTTGGAGGGGTTTGGGAGGTGGGACCCCGTTTTGGGGAGGTTTAGGGGGGTAGGACCCCGTTTTGAGGGGGTTTAAGGGGGTAGGACCCCGGTTTGGGGGGAGTTTAAGGGGGTGGGACCCCGTTTTGGGGAGGGTTTAGGGGGGTAGGACCCCGTTTTGGGGGGGTTTGGGGGGGTAGGACCCCGGTTTGGAGGGTTTGGGGGGGTGGGACCCCGGTTTGGGGGGGGGTTGGGGGGTAGGACCCCGTTTTGAGGGGGTTTAGGGGGGTAGGATCCCGTTTTGGAGGGGTTTGAGGGGGTAGGACCCCGGTTTGGGGGGGTTTGAGGGGGTAGGACCCCGGTTTGGGGGGAGGTTGGGGGGGTAGGACCCTGGTTTGGGGGGGGGGGGTTGGGGGGGTAGGGCCCCGTTTGGGGGGGGGTTTAGGGGGGTAGGACCCCGTTTGGGGGGGGGTTGGGAGGTAGGACCCCGTTTTGGGGGGGTTTGGGGGGGTAGGACCCCGGTTTGGGGGGGTTTGAGGGGGTAGGACCCCGTTTTGGGGTGTTTGGGAGGTGGGACCCCGTTTTGGGGAGGTTTAGGGGGGTGGGACCCCGTTTTGAGGGGGTTTAAGGGGGTAGGACCCCGGTTTGGGGGGAGTTTAAGGGGGTGGGACCCCGTTTTGGGGAGGGTTTAGGGGGGTAGGACCCCGTTTTGGGGGGGTTTGGGGGGGTAGGACCCCGGTTTGGAGGGTTTGGGGGGGTGGGACCCCGGTTTGGGGGGGGGTTGGGGGGGTAGGACCCCGGTTTGGGGGGGGGTTGGGGGGGCAGGACCCCGGTTTGGGGGGGGGTTGGGGGAGGTAGGACCCCGGTTTGGAGGGGGTTGGGGGGGGTAGGACCCCGTTTTGGGGGGGTTTGAGGGGGTAGGAGCCCGGTTTGGAGGGGTTTGGGGGGGTAGGACCCCGGTTTGGAGGGGTTGGGGGGGTAGGACCCCGTTTTGGGGGGGTTTGAGGGGGTAGGACCCCGGTTTGGAGGGGTTTGGGGGGGTAGGACCCCAGTTTGGGGGGGGTTGGGGGGGGTAGGAGCCCGGTTTGGAGGGGTTTGGGAGGTGGGACCCCGTTTTGGGGAGGTTTAGGGGGGTGGGACCCCGTTTTGAGGGGGTTTAAGGGGGTAGGACCCCGGTTTGGGGGGAGTTTAAGGGGGTGGGACCCCGTTTTGGGGAGGGTTTAGGGGGGTAGGACCCCGTTTTGGGGGGGTTTGGGGGGGTAGGACCCCGGTTTGGAGGGTTTGGGGGGGTGGGACCCCGGTTTGGGGGGGGGTTGGGGGGTAGGACCCCGTTTTGAGGGGGTTTAGGGGGGTAGGATCCCGTTTTGGAGGGGTTTGAGGGGGTAGGACCCCGGTTTGGGGGGGTTTGAGGGGGTAGGACCCCGGTTTGGGGGGAGGTTGGGGGGGTAGGACCCTGGTTTGGGGGGGGGGGGTTGGGGGGGTAGGGCCCCGTTTGGGGGGGGGTTGGGGGGGTAGGGCCCCGTTTGGGGGGGGGGTTTAGGGGGGTAGGACCCCGTTTGGAGGGGTTTGGGGGGGTAGGACCCCGGTTTGGGGGGGGTTGGGGGGGTAGGAGCCCGGTTTGGAGGGGTTTGGGAGGTGGGACCCCGTTTTGGGGAGGTTTAGGGGGGTGGGACCCCGTTTTGAGGGGGTTTAAGGGGGTAGGACCCCGGTTTGGGGGGAGTTTAAGGGGGTGGGACCCCGTTTTGGGGAGGGTTTAGGGGGATAGGGGGGTCCCCGGTTTGGGGGGGTAGGACCCCGGTTTGGGGTGGGGATGGGAGGTGGGACCTCAGTTTTGGGGGTGGTTTAGGAGGTGGGACCCCCATTTTGGGGTAGGGATCGTGGTTTGGGAGCGGTAGGACCCCGTTTTGGGGGGGGTTTAGGGGGGTAGGGCCCCGGTTTGGGGGAGTTTAAGGGGGTGGGACCCCGTTTTGGGGGGGTTTGAGGGGGTGGGACCCCGGTTTGGAGGGGTTTGGGGGGGTGGGACCCCGGTTTGGGGGGGTTTAGGGGGGTAGGACCCCATTTTGGGGTGGGGATGGTGGCTTTGGGGGGGTAGGACCCCGTTTTGGGGGGGTTTACGGGGTGGGACCCCGGTTTGGGGTGGGGATGGGAGGTGGGACCCCCGTTTTGGGGTGGGGATGGTGATTTTGGGGCAGTAGGACCCCGTTTTGGGGGGCGGTTTCGCAGGTGGGACCCCCGTTTTGGGGGGGGTTTAGGGGGGTAGGACCCTGTTTTGGGGGGGTTCAGGGGGGTAGGACCCCGGTTTGGGGGGTTTAGGACCCCGGTTTGGGGGGGTTTAGGAGGCGGGACCCCCATTTTGGGGTGGGGATGGTGCTTTGGGAGGGGTAGGACCCCTATCTTTTGGGGTGTTTGGGAGGGGTAAGACCCCGTTTTGGGGGGGGGGTTAGGGGGGTAGGACCCCGTTTGGGGGGTGGGAATGGGAGGTGGGACCCCTTTTGGGGTGGGGATGGTGGTTTGGGAGCGGTAGGACCCCGTTTGGGGGGGGGTTTAGGGGGGTAGGACCCCATTTGGGGGGTGGTTGGGAGGTGGGACCCCGTTTTGGGGAGGGTTTAGGGGGGTGGGACCCCGTTTTGGGGGGGTTTCGGGGGGTGGGACCCCGTTTTGGGGGGGGGTTGGGGGGGTAGGACCCCCATTTTGGGGTGGGGATGGTGGTTTTGGGGCAGTAGGACCCCATTTTGGGGGGGTTTAGGAGGTGGGACCCCCATTTTGGGGTGGGGATGGTGGTTTGGGAGGGGTAGGGCCCCGTTTTGGGGGGGTTTAGGGGGTAGGACCCCCATTTTCGGGTGGGGATGGTGGTTTTGGGAGGTGGGATCCCTTATTTTGGGTTAAAACTCCCCATTTTTGGGTGCCAGGAAGCAGCTGGCGCAGGGGGAGCTGGCGCGGGCGCTGTGGGGGTGTTTTTAGGGCTGTAATTCCCAATTTTTGGGCTATAATTCCCATTTTTTGGGGTGTCAATGCCATATTTTGGGTTAGAACTCCCCATTTTTGGGTGCCAGGAAGCAGCTGGCGCAGGGGGAGCTGGCGCGGGCGCTGTGGGGGTGTTTTTAGGGCTGTAATTCCCATTTTTGGGCTATAATTCCCATTTTTGGGGTCAGAATCCCGTATTTTGGGCTATAATTCCCATATTTTGGGTTAAAACTCCCCATTTTTGGGTGCCAGGAAGCAGCTGGCGCAGGGGGAGCTGGCGCGGGCGCTGTGAGGGTGTTTTTAGGGCTGTAATTCCCATTTTTTGGGGTGTCAATGCCATATTTTGGGTTAAAACTCCCCATTTTTGGGTGCCAGGAAGCAGCTGGCGCAGGGGGAGCTGGCGCGGGCGCTGGGCGCGTTCCTGGGCCGGCTGCAGGAGGAGTTCAGGGATGCCATGGATGCCATGGGCTGCACCCGCTGCGGGGGACGCCACAGGTGGGGACAGCGGGGACAGGGGCCAGGGGGGCTCGGGGACAGCACTGGGGGGACACGGTGTCCCTGTCTGAGGGTGTCACGGTGTCCCCATGTCCTGGGGGTGTCCCCATGTCCTGGGGGTGTCCCCATGTCCCAGGGTGTCACGGTGTCCCCATGTCCCTGAGGGTGTCACAGTGTCCCCGTGTCCTGGGGGTGTCCCCGTGTCCTGGGGGTGTCCCCATGTTCCAGGGTGCCACGGTGTCCCCATGTCCTGGGGGTGTCCCCATGTCCCTGAGGGTGTCATGGTGTCCCCATGTCCTGGGGGTGTCCCCATGTCCCTGAGGGTGTCACGGTGTCCCCATGTCCTGGGGGTGTCCCCATGTCCCAGGGGTGTCACAGGGTCCCCATGTCCTGGGGGTGTCCCCATGTCCCAGGGGTGTCACAGGGTCCCTGTGTGAGGGTGTCACGGTGTCCCCATGTCCTAGGGGTGTCCCCATGTCCCTGAGGGTCCCACGGTGTCCCCATGTCCCAGGGGTGTCACAGGGTCCCCATGTCCCAGGGTGTCAGTGTCCCCAAAGGGTGAGGGGGGCTCGGGGACAGCACTGGGGGGGACACGGTGTCCCCTGCTGCCATCGTGTCCTGGGGTGCCACGGTGCTACGATGTCCTGAGGGTCTCACGGTGTCCCCATGTCCCTGAGGGTGCCACGGTGTCCCTGTGTGAGGGTGTCACAGTGTCCCCATGTCCCAGGGTGTCACAGTGTCCGCATGTCCTGGGGGTGTCCCCAGGGTCCCAGGGTGTCCCCATGTCCCTGAGGGTGTCATGGTGTCCCCATGTCCTGGGGGTGTCCCCATGTCCCAGGGGTGTCACGGTGTCCCCATGTCCCAGGGTGTCAGTGTCCCCAAAGGGTGAGGGGGGCTCGGGGACAGCACTGGGGGGACACGGTGTCCCCTGCTGCCATCGTGTCCTGGGGACTCGGGGGTGACATCGTGTCCTGGGGTGTCACAGTGTCCCCATGTCCCTGAGGGTGCCACGGTGTCCCTGTGTGAGGGTGCCACAATGTCCCCATGTCCCAGGGGTGCCACGGTGTCCCCATGTCCCAGGGTGCCACGGTGTCCCTGTGTGAGGGTGCCACGGTGTCCCCATGTCCCAGGGTGCCACGGTGTCCCTGTGTGAGGGTGCCACGGTGTCCCCAATGTCCCAGGGGTGCCACGGTGTCCCTGTGTGAGGGTGCCACGGTGTCCCCATGTCCCAGGGTGCCACGGTGTCCCCATGTCTCAGGGGTGCCACGGTGTCCCTGTGTGAGGGTGTCACAGTGTCCCTGTGTGAGGGTGTCATCGTGTCCCCATGTCCCAGGGGTGCCACGGTGTCCCTGTGTGAGGGTGCCACGGTGTCCCCATGTCCCTGAGGGTGCCACGGTGTCCCCATGTCCCAGGGGTGCCACGGTGTCCCCATGTCCCAGGGTGTCACGGTGTCCCTGTGTGAGGGTGTCACAGTGTCCCTGAGGGTGTCACGGTGTCCCCATGTCTCAGGGGTGCCACGGTGTCCCCGTGTGAGGGTCTCACGGTGTCCCCAATGTCCCCACAGGCGCTTCCAGCTGGACAGGGACCCCCGCAGTGCCCGCTACTGCGCCGAGTGCGGGGGGTGGCACGCGGCCGACGAGGGTGACCTGTGGGCAGAGTCCAGCCTGCTCGGCCTCAAGGTCACCTACCTGGCCCGCATGGACGGGCACGTCTACGATGTCACCGGTGAGAGGGCAGCGGGCACACGGAGCACAGACACACCTGCGGGTGGCACAGACACACCTGCGGGTGGCACAGACACCAGGGCAACCTGGGGGGTGACAGAGAGCCCAGGGCCACCTGGGGGGGTGACAGAGAGCCCAGGGCAACCTGGGGGTGACAGAGAGCCCAGGGCAACCTGGGGGGGTGACAGAGAGCCCAGGGCAACCTGGGGGTGACAGAGCCCCCAGACCTGGGGGGTGACAGAGACCCCAGACCTGCGGGTGGCACAGACCCCAGGGCAACCTGGGGGGTGACACAGACACCAGGGCAACCTGGAGGGGTGACAGAGAGCCCAGAGCCACCTGGGGGGTGACAGAGAGCCCAGGGCCACCTGGGGGTGACACAGACACCAGGGCAACCTGGGGGGTGGCACAGACACCAGACCTGGGGGGTGACAGAGACCCCAGACCTGCGGGTGACACAGACCCCAGGGCAACCTGGGGGGTGACACAGACACCAGGGCAACCTGGGGGGGTGACAGAGAGCCCAGGGCCACCTGGGGGGGTGACAGAGAGCCCAGGGCAACCTGGGGGTGACAGAGCCCCCAGACCTGGGGGGTGACAGAGACCCCAGACCTGCGGGTGACACAGACACCAGGGCAACCTGGGGGGGTGACAGAGAGCCCAGGGCAACCTGGGGGGTGACAGAGAGCCCAGAGCCACCTGGGGGGTGACAGAGAGCCCAGGGCCACCTGGGGGTGACACAGACACCAGGGCAACCTGGGGGGTGGCACAGACACCAGGGCAACCTGGGGGGGTGACAGAGAGCCCAGGGCCACCTGGGGGGGTGACAGAGAGCCCAGGGCAACCTGGGGGTGACAGAGCCCCCAGACCTGGGGGGTGACAGAGACCCCAGACCTGCGGGTGACACAGACCCCAGGGCAACCTGGGGGTGACACAGACACCAGGGCAACCTGGGGGGGTGACAGAGAGCCCAGGGCAACCTGGGGGGTGACACAGGCACCAGGGCAACCTAGGCGGGGTGACAGAGAGCCCAGGGCAACCTGGGGGGTGACAGAGAGCCCAGACCCCTGGGGGGGTGACAGAGACCCCAGACCCAGGGGTGACAGAGTCCCCAGACCCCAGGGGGGTGACAGCCCCCAAACCCAACCTGGGGGCTGACAGAACCCCCAGACCAGGGGTGACAGAGCCCCCAGCCCCAACCCAGGGGGTGACAGAGCCCCCAGACCCCTGGGGGGTGACAGAGCCCCCAGCCCCAACCCAGGAGGTGACAGAACCCCCCAGACCCAACCCAGGGGGTGACAGAGCCCCCAAACCCCACCCAGGGGGGGTGACAGAGCCCCCAGCCCCAACCCAGGGGGTGACAGAGCCCCCAGACCCCACCCAGGGGGGTGACACAGCCCCCAGCCCCAGGTGGTGCCACCCCCCAGCCCCGGGGGTCTCTGGGGTCCCCGTGACCGGCTGTCCCCCCATCTCTGTCCCCCCAGAGTGGGCCGGCTGCCAGCGTGTGGCCATCTCCCCGGACAGCCACCGAGCCCCCTACCACCTGTCCTTCAGCGCCAGGACGGCCACGGCGGCCGGACGCCAGCGGTCAGTCCTGGGGGGGGGAGGAGGGGGTGACCAGGAGTGACCGGGGGGTGTCCAGGGATGGCCAGGGGGTGTCCAGGAATGACCAGGGATGGCCAGGGAGTGACCAGGAGTGACCAGGGATGGCCAGGAGTGACCAGGGATGGCCAGGGGTGGCCAGGGATGGCCAGGGAGGTGACCAGGAGTGACCGGGGGGGGTCCAGGGATGGCCAGGGGTGTCCGGGTGTGTCTAGGAGTGACCAGGGGGTGTCCAGGGATGGCCAGGGGGTGTCCAGGAGTGACCAGGGGCTGTCCAGGAGTGACCAGGGATGGCCAGGAGTGACCAGGGATGGCCAGAGGGTGACCAGGGATGGCCAGAGGGTGACCAGGAGTGACCAGGGGCTGTCCAGGAGTGACCAGGGATGGCCAGGGAGGTGTCCAGGAGTGACCAGGGATGGCCAGGGAGTGACCAGGGGGTGTCCAGGAGTGACCAGGGGTGTCCAGGGGGTATCCAGGAGTGACCAAGGGGTGTCCAGAGATGGCCAGGGAGGTGTCCAGGAGTGACCAGGGAGGTGTCCAGGAGTGACCAGGGGGTGTCCAGGAACGACCAGGGGGTGTCCAGGAGTGACCAGGGATGGCCAGGGGTGTCCAGGGGGTATCCAGGAGTGACCAGGGGGTGTCCAGAGATGGCCAGGGAGGTGTCCAGAGTGACCAGGGATGGTTGAGGGTGTCCAGGGATGGCCAGGGGGTGTCCAGGGTTGGCCAGGGAGGTGACCAGGAGTGACCGGGGGGGGTCCAGGGATGGCCAGGGGTGTCCGGGTGTGTCCAGGAGTGAGCAGGGGGGTGTCCAGGGATGGCCAGGGGGTGTCCAGGAGTGACCAGGGATGGCCAGGAGTGACCAGGGATGGCCAGAGGGTGACCAGGGATGGCCAGAGGGTGACCAGGAGTGACCAGGGGCTGTCCAGGAGTGACCAGGGATGGCCAGGGAGTGACCAGGGGGTGTCCAGGAGTGACCAGGGATGGCCAGGGAGGTGTCCAGGAGTGACCAGGGATGGCCAGGGGTGTCCAGGGGGTATCCAGGAGTGACCAGGGGGTGTCCAGGAATGGCCAGGGGTGTCCAGGGGGTATCCAGGAGTGACCAGGGGGTGTCCAGAGATGGCCAGGGAGGTGTCCAGAGTGACCAGGGATGGTTGAGGGTGTCCAGGGATGGCCAGGGGGTGTCCAGGGTTGGCCAGGGGATGACCAGGAGTGACCAGGGGGTGACCAGGAATGGCCAGGGGTGTCTAGGAGTGACCAGGGGGTGTCCAGAAGTGACCAGGGGGCGACCAGGATGGCCGGGGGTGTCCAGAGATGGCCAGGGGGTGGCCAGGAGTGACCAGAAGGTGTCCAGAAGTGACCAGGGGTGTCCAGAAGTGGCCAGGGGTGGCCGGGGGTGTCCAGGAGTGACCAGGGGGTGTCCAGAAGTGACCGGGGGGTGTCCAGGGATGGCCAGGGGTGTCCAGGGGGTGTCCAGGAGTGACCGGGGGGGGTCCAGGAGTGACCAGGGGGTGTCCAGAAGTGGCCAGGGGTGGCCAGGGGGTGTCCAGGAGTGACATGGGGGGGTCCAGGAGTGACCGGGGAGTGGCCAGGGGATATCTGGGGGTGTCCGGGGATGTCCAGGGGGTATCCGGGGGTCTCCAGGTGTGTCCCCACCCCCCCCCAATCCCCCCTTTGTTCCCCCAGGGCCCCCCCCAAGGGCAGCCCCCCCACCCCCGCCGACCTCCAGGATTTCCTGGCCCGCGTTTTCCAGGGAACTTCGGCACCGGGGGAATTCGGGGGGGTTTTCCCGACCCCCCCCGGTGCCGCGGGACCCCCGCAGGGACCCCCCCGGGCCGAGGGGGTTCCCCCAAGGGGGGACACGAAGCACAAGAGGAGGAAGAAGGGGCGGCGGCCGCTCCCGCGCTGAGGAGACCCCGATATCCCCCCACCCCCTCCCCAAAAAAAAAAAAAAAGGGCTTGGAATAAAAAGAAATCTATTTTTCTTTTTTTTTTTTTTTTTTTTGTTTTTTTTTTAAAGAAAATCGAGTGGTGGTTTTTATTCAAAAAAAAAAGCGGGGGGATCGTGGCTCAAGAGCTGCGGGAAAGAGGGGTTGCTTTTGGGGGGGTTCCAAACAGCACCCCCGGTGTCCCCAAAGTCCCCCCGGTGTCCCCAAGGTCCTCCCGGTGTCCCCAAAGTCCCCCCGGTGTCCCCAAAGTCCCTCCGGTGTCCCCAAGGTCTCCCCGGCCTCACCAGCCCCGGCAGCTCCGCGCCGCCATGGCCGCGCCTCTTCCGGCCCGTGCCGGAAGGAGAATGACGTCATTACGCCACGGCGCGGCCGCCATATTGAGTGTCTCGGCGCGGCGCCATCTTGAGTGTGGACAAAGCTGCGCTCGCCGCGCTTCAGGCGCCGTTGCCGGGTTTGTGGCGGGTCCGCGGCGGCCGGACCGAGAGGTGGGGCGGGGACGTGTCCCGTTAGTCCGGGAGACACGGCTTGGCCTGGTGGCGAAGCGGCAATTCCCATTACGGGGGCTGCCACATTTATCATGGCGGCATCACGGTCACAGCCATCATGGCGGCCGCCACACCCATCATGGCGGCCGCCACACCCATCATGGCGGCCGCCACACCCATCATGGCGGCCGCCACACCCATCATGGCGGCCGCCACACCCATCATGGCGCCCACTCCTGGACGCTGAAGGAGGACTCGGGCTCTGTGTGGGGTCAGCGCTTTTTATTGGGGACAAAAAGTGACCCCCAGGACCCAAGTGACCCCCCAGGATCCAAGTGACCCCTGGGGCCCAAGTGACCCCTGGGACCCAAGTGACCCCCAGGACCCAAGTGACCCCCCAGGACCCAAGTGACCCCCGGGACCCAAGTGACCCCCCAGGACCCAAGTGACCCCCCGGGACCCAAGTGACCCCCGGGACCAAAGTGACCCCCAGGACCCAAGTGACCCCCGGGACCGAAGTGACCCCCCAGGGCCCAAGTGACCCCTGGGACCCAAGTGACCCCCAGGACCCAAGTGACCCCTGGGGCCCAAGTGACCCCTGGGACCCAAGTGACCCCCAGGACCCAAGTGACCCCTGGGGCCCAAGTGACCCCTGGGACCCAAGTGACCCCCAGGACCCAAGTGACCCCTGGGGCCCAAGTGGCCCCTGGGCCGATGGCTCTGTCCGGCCACTGCCCATCCCGGGTGCTCCAGGACATTGTGGGGCCTCCGTGGGGCCTTTCCTGGGCCTGTCCCTGTCCCAATGTCCGGGTCCTGTGTCTTGTGTCCTGTGTCCTGTCCTGTGTCCGTGTGTCCTGTGTCCGTGTCCTGTCCTGTGTCCGTGTGTCCTGTCCAATGTCCCAATGTCTGGGTCCTGTCCTGTGTCCGTGTCCCCTGTTCCCTGTCCGTGTCCTGTCCTGTGTCCGTGTCCTGTCCTGTGTCCGTGTCCCCTGTCTGTGTCCTGTCCTGTGTCCCCTGTCCTGCCCTGTCCTGTGTCCGTGTCCTGTGTCCCTTGTCCCCTATCCATGTCCTGTCCCGTGTCCCCTGTCCTGTATCCCCTGTCCTGTCCTGTGTCCTTTCCTGTGTCCCCTGTCCTGTCCTGTGTCCCCTGTCCCATGTCCCCTGTCCTGTGTCCCCTGTCCGTGTCCTGTCCGTGTCCCCTGTCCCATGTCCTCTGTCCCCTGTCCATGTCCTGTCCCCTGTCCTGTGTCCGTGTCCTGTCCCATGTCCCCTGTCCGTGTCCCCTGTCCTGTCCTGTGTCCCCTGTCCCATGTCCCCTGTCCCGTGTCCCCTGTCCGTGTCCTGTCCCCTGTCCATGTCCTGCCCTGTGTCCGTGTCCCCTGTCTGTGTCCTGTCCCGTGTCCCCTGTCCTGTCCTGTCCTGTCCTGTCCTGTCCGTGTCCCCTGTCCCATGTCCTCTGTCCCCTGTCCATGTCCTGTCCCCTGTCCTGTGTCCGTGTCCCCTGTCCCATGTCCTCTGTCCCAATGTCCGTGTCCTGTCCTGTGTCCCCTGTCTGTGTCCTGTCCGTGTCCCCTGTCCTGTGTCCATGTCCTGTCCCATGTCCCCTGTCCGTGTCCCCTGTCCTGTGTTCGTGTCCTGTCCTGTGTCCCCTGTCCGTGTCCTGTCCTGTGTCCGTGTCCCCTGTCCCATGTCCCAATTTCCATGTCCTGTCCTGTGTCCCCTGTCCCCTGTCCCAATGTCCGTGTCCTGTCCTGTGTCCCCTGTCTGTCCTGTGTCCGTGTCCCCTGTCCTGTGTCCATGTCCTGTCCTATGTCCGTGTCCTGTCCTGTGTCCCCTGTCCTGTGTCCGTGTCCCCTGTCCATGTCCTGTCCCGTGTCCATGTCCCGTGTCCGTTATCCCACATCCCGAGTCCATCCCATGTCCATCCCCATCCCCGTCCCGTGTCCACCCCGTGCCCACCCCACGCCCCGGGGGTCCCTCAGGCGGATCCGGGGGATCCCTCAGGCGGATCCGGGGGGTCCCTGAGGCGGATCCGGGGGCCCCTCAGGCGGATCCGGGGGATCCCTGAGGCGGATCCGGGGGGTCCCTCAGGCGGATCCGGGGGTCCCTCAGGCGGATCCGGGGGATCCCTGAGGCGGATCCGGGGGGTCCCTCAGGCGGATCCGGGGGCCCCTCAGGCGGATCCGGGGGATCCCTGAGGCGGATCCGGGGGGTCCCTCAGGCGGATCCGGGGGGTCCCTCAGGCGGATCCAGGGGGTCCCTCAGGCGGATCCGGGGGCCCCTCAGGCGGATCCGGGGGATCCCTGAGGCGGATCCGGGGGGTCCCTCAGGCGGATCCGGGGGTCCCTCAGGCGGATCCGGGGGATCCCTGAGGCGGATCCGGGGGGTCCCTCAGGCGGATCCGGGGGCCCCTCAGGCGGATCCGGGGGATCCCTGAGGCGGATCCGGGGGGTCCCTCAGGCGGATCCGGGGGCCCCTCAGGCGGATCCGGGGGATCCCTCAGGCGGATCCGGGGGTCCCTGAGGCGGATCCGGGGGGTCCCTCAGGCGGATCCGGGGGTCCCTCAGGCGGATCCAGGGGGTCCCTCAGGCGGATCCGGGGGGTCCCTCAGGCGGATCTGGGTGTCCCTCAGGCGGATCTTGGGGGTCCCTGAGGCGGATCCGGGGGTCCCTCAGGCGGATCCAGGGGGTCCCTCAGGCGGATCCGGGGGGTCCCTCAGGCAGATCCGGGGGTCCGAGGCCCGTCCCCGTCCCTGTCCGCGTCCCCCTTCCCGCCGGGGCTGGCCGCCCATTCCCGCCGCTGGATGGTCCCGGTCCGGCCCTCGTGGACGTGCGGCCGCTGCTCCCGTGGGATCCGCACGGCCCGGAACTGCGGCACGGCCGGGGGCGGCGCCCGCGCCCGCCGGAAGAACCCCAGCTGCGGACAGGGGGGCGAGAGAAGGCACCGCGTGTCACGATATAGCGCGATATATCGCGATATGTCGCGATATGTCGCGATATGTCGCGATATGTCGCGGTATGTCGCGATATGTCGCGGTATGTCGCGGTATGACACAACACGACACAGCTGGGGTGGCACGACGTGGCACGGCGTGGCATGATATGACGTGATCTGTCGCGCTACGTCGCGATATGTCGCGATATGTCGTGATATGTCGCGATATGACACGACACGACGCAGCTGGGGTGGCACAGCAGGCACGATGTGTCCCAAAATGGCACGATATGTCGCGATATGTCGCGATATGTCGCGATATGACACGACACGACACAGCTGGGGTGGCACAGCAGGCACGACGTGGCATGATATGACGTGATCTGTCGCGATATGTCACGATACGAGACAACAAGACAGGACACGACACAGCTGGGGTGGCACGACATGGCACGATATGGCACGACATGTCGCGACATGACACGGCGTGGCACAGCTGGGGTGACACGGCAGGCACGGCGTGGCATGATATGACGTGACCTGTCGCGATATGTCACGATATGACACGACACAACACCGTTGGGGTGGCACAGCAGGCATGACGTGGCACGATATATCACGATATGTCGCGATATGTCGCGATATGAGACAATAAGGCACGACACGACACAGCTGGGGTGGCACAACGTGGCACGGCACGGCACGATATAGCACGACATGTCGCGACATGACACGACGTGGCACAGCTGGGGTGGCACGGCAGGCACGACGGGGCACGATACGTCGCGATATGTCGCGATATGACACAACACAACACCGTTGGGGTGGCACAGCAGGCACGACGTGGCACGATACGTCGCGATACGTCGCGATATGACACGACACGACACCGTTGGGGTGGCACAGCAGGCACGACGTGGCACGATACGTCGCGATATGTCGCGATATGTCGCGATATGACACGACACGACACCGTTGGGGTGGCACAGCAGGCACGACGTGGCACGATACGTCGCGATATGTCGCGATATGACACGACACAACACAGCTGGGGTGGCACAGCAGGCACGACGTGGCACGATACGTCGCGATACGTCGCGATACGTCGCGATATGTCGCGATATGTCGTGACACGTCCCGGGGGGGGGGGGGGGGTCCCTCACCTTCCAGAGCCCCAGCACGAGCAGCGCCAGCAGCAGCAGCCCCAGCAGCGCCGCCAGCGGCAGCACCCACCAGGGCACAGCGGCCACGGCCACGCCCGGGTCCAGGTGCAGGGACACGGCCATCTGGGGGGGACACGGGGTCAGTGAGGGGTCAGTGGGGTCAGTGGGGGGTCAGTGGGGTCATTGGGGTCATCGAGGGGGCAGTGGGGTCATTGGAGTCATCAGGGAGTCATTGGGGTCATTGAGGGGGCAGTGGGGTCAGTGAGGGGTCAATGGGGTCATCGGGGGGTCATTGGGGTCATTGAGGGGGTCAGTGGGGTCATTGGGGGTCATTGGGGTCAGTGGGGTCATTGAGGGGTCATTGGGGTCATTGGAGTCATCAGGGAGTCATTGGGGTCATTGAGGGTGCAGTGGGGTCATTGAGGGGTCAGTGGGGTCATTGGGGGTCATTGGGGTCATTGGGGTCATTGAGGGGTCAGTGGGGTCAGTGGGGTCATTGGGGGGTCAGTGGGGTCATTGAGGGGTCAGTGGGGTCAGTGGGGTCATTGAGGGGTCATTTGGGTCATTGAGGGGGCAGTGGGGTCATTGAGGGGTCATTGGGGTCATTGGAGTCATCAGGGAGTCATTGGGGTCATTGGGGGGTCAGTGGGGTCATTGAGGGGTCAGTGGGGTCATTGAGGGGTCATTGGGGTCATTGAGGGGTCAGTGGGGTCATTGGGGGGTCAGTGGGGTCATTGGGGGGTCATTTGGGTCATTGAGGGGTCATTGGGGTCATTGGAGTCATCAGGGAGTCATTGGGGTCATCGAGGGGGCAGTGGGGTCATCGGGGGGTCAGTGTGACCACCCATGAGGGGACACCGGTGACGGCCACGCCCGGGTCCAGGTGCAGGGACACGGACATCTGGGGGGAACACGGGGTCAGTGAGGGGTCAGTGGGGTCATCGAGGGGTCAGTGGGGTCATTGAGGGGTCAATGGGGTCATTGGGGTCATTGAGGGGTCATTGGGGTCATTGGGGTCATTGAGGGGTCATTGGGGTCATTGAGGGGTCAGTGGGGTCAGTGGGGTCATTGAGGGGTCATTGAGGGGGCAGTGGGGTCATCGGGGGGTCACTGGGGTCATTGAGGGGTCATTGGGGTCATTGGAGTCATCAGGGAGTCATTGGGGTCATTGAGGGGTCAATGGAGTCATTGAGGGGTCAGTGGGGTCATTGGGGGTCATTGGGGTCATTGAGGGGTCAGTGGGGTCATTGAGGGGTCATTGAGGGGTCATTGAGGGGTCAGTGGGGTCATTGAGGGGTCATTGAGGGGTCAATGGGGTCATTGAGGGGTCAATGGGGTCATTGGAGTCATCAGGGAGTCACTGGGGTCATTGGGGGGTCAGTGGGGTCATTGAGGGGGCAGTGGGGTCAGTGGGGTCATTGAGGGGTCATTGATGGGTCAGTGGGGTCATCGAGGGGTCATTGAGGGGTCATTGAGGGGTCAGTGGGGTCATTGGGGTCATTGAGGGGGCAGTGGGGTCAGTGAGGGGGCAGTGGGAGGGTCAGGGGTCATCGGGGTCATTGAGGGGTCAGTGGGGGTCATTGGGGTCATTGAGGGGTCAGTGGGGTCATTGGGGGGTCATTGGGAGGGTCAGGGGTCATTGGGGTCATTGAGGGGTCATTGGGGTCATTGAGGGGTCAGTGGGGTCATCGGGGGGTCATTGGGGTCATCAGGGGGTCAGTGTGACCACCCATGAGGGGACACCGGTGATGGCCACGCCCGGGTCCAGGTGCAGGGACACGGACATCTGGGGGGGACAGTGAGGGGTCAGTGAGGGGGCAGTGGGGTCAGTGGGGGGTCAGTGGGGTCATTGAGGGGTCAGTGGGGTCATTGGGCGGTCAGTGGAGTCATTGGGGTCATTGAGGGGTCAGTGGGGTCATTGAGGGGTCATTGGGGTCATTGAGGGGGCAGTGGGGTCATTGGGGGGTCAGTGGGGTCATTGAGGGGGGAGTGGGGGTCAGTGGGACGGTCAGGGGTCATTGGGGTCATTGAGGGGTCAGTGGGGTCATTGGGGGGTCAATGGGGTCATTGAGGGGTCATTGGGGTCATTGGAGTCATCAGGGAGTCATTGGGGTCATTGGGGGGTCAGTGGGGTCATTGAGGGGGCAGTGGGGTCAGTGGGGTCATTGAGGGGTCATTGAGGGGTCAGTGGGGTCATCGAGGGGTCATTGGGGTCATTGAGGGGTCAGTGGGGTCATTGGGGTCATTGAGGGGTCATTTGGGTCATTGAGGGGGCAGTGGGGTCATTGAGGGGTCAATGAGGTCATTGGGGTCATTGAGGGGTCAGTGGGGTCATTGGGGGGTCATTTGGGTCATTGAGGGGGCAGTGGGGTCATTGAGAGGTCAATGAGGTCAGTGGGGTCATTGAGGGGTCAGTGGGGTCATTGGGGGGTCATTTGGGTCATTGAGGGGTCATTGGGGTCATTGGAGTCATCAGGGAGTCATTGGGGTCATCGAGGGGGCAGTGGGGTCATTGAGGGGTCAGTGGGGGTCATTGGGGTCATCGGGGAGTCATTGGGGTCATTGAGGGGTCATTGGGGTCATCAGGGGGTCATTGGGGTCATCGGGGGGTCAGTGTGACCACCCATGAGGGGACACCGGTGATGGCCACACCCGGGTCCAGGTGCAGGGACACGGCCATCTGGGGGGGGCAGTGAGGGGGCAGTGAGGGGTCAGTGGGGTCATTGGGGGGTCATTGGGGTCATCGAGGGGGCAGTGGGGTCATCACGGGGTCAGTGTGACCACCCATGAGGGGACACCGGTGACGGCCACGCCCGGGTCCAGGTGCAGGGACATGGACATCTGGGGGGGACAGTGAGGGGGCAGTGGGGTCATCGAGGGGTCAGTGGGGTCATTGAGGGGTCAGTGGGGGTCATTGGGGTCATTGAGGGGTCATTGGGGTCATTGGAGTCATCAGGGAGTCATTGGGGTCATTGAGGGGTCATTGGGGTCATTGGGGTCATTGGGGTCATCGGGGTCATTGAGGGGTCATTTGGGTCCCGGGGGTGTCCCCAAGGGGGTCTCGGGGGTGTCCCCAAGGGTGTCCCCAGGGGTGTCCCAGGGGTGTCCCCAAGGGGGTCTCGGGGGTGTCCCCAAGGGTGTCCCCAAGGGTGTTCCAGGGGTGTCCCCAGGGGTGTCCCAAGGGTGTCCCCAAGGGTGTCCCCAGGGTGTCCCCAAGGGTATCCCAGGGGTGTCCCTAAGGGTGTCCCCAAGGGTGTCCCGGGGGTATCCCCAAGGGGGTCCCCAAGGGTGTCCCCAGGGGTGTCCCCAGGGGTGTCCCCAAGGGGGTGCCGGGGGTGTCCCCAAGGGTATCCCAGGGATGTCCCCAAGGGTGTCCCCAAGGGTGTCCCCAAGGGTATCCCAAGGGTGTCCCCAGGGTGTCCCCAAGGGTATCCCCAGGGTGTCCCCAAGGGTATCCCAGGGGTGTCCCCAAGGGTGTCCCCAAGGGTGTCCCCAAGGGGGTCCCCAGGGTGTCCCCAAGGGGGTCCCACCTGCGCCACCGCGTCCTTGATGACGACATTGCCGCGGGGGGAGGTGACCGAGACGGCGGCGCGCACGATCAGCTCCAGGTTCTCCACATCCAGGAACTCCTGGGAATTTGGGGAGGGGTCCAGGCCGGGCTGAGCCCCCTCCCCACCGCCTCGGGACCCTCCCCCAGCCCCCTCCCCTCGCCGGGGGTCTCTCACCTCCAGGAAGGTCCCGTTCCAGAGGCGGCCCCGCGCCCGCAGCTCCGAGCGCTCCAGGGTGGGCAGCGGGCACCGGAACGGGCGGCAGCGCGCCGTGCCCTGGGCACAGTCCTGGGGGGTGACAGAGAGAGGGGACGGTCCTGGGGGGTGACAGAGAGAGGGGACAGAGAGAAGGGGACAGTCCTGGGGGGTGACAGAGAGAGGGGACACCCCAGGATGGGGGGGACAGCGACACGGGGGTGACAGAGAGAGGGGACAGAGAGAAGGGCACAGTCCTGGGGGGTGACAGAGAGAGGGGACGGTCCCGGGGGGTGACAGAGAGAGGGGACAGCGAGAAGGGGACAGTCCTGGGGGGTGACAGAGAGAGGGGACGGTCCTGGGGGGTGACAGAGAGAGGGGACAGCGACATGGGGGTGACAGAAAGAGGGGACACCCCAGGATGGGGGGGACAGCGACATGGGGGTGACAGAGAGAGGGGACAGAGAGAGGGGATGGTCCTGGGGGGTGACAGAGAGGGGACAGTCCTGGGGACAGCGACACAGGGGGGTGACAGAAAGAGGGGACACCTGGGATGGGGGGACACTGAAACGGGGGTGACAGAGAGAGGGGACACCCCGGGATTGGGGGGGGACAGCGACACGGGGGGTGACAGAAAGAGGGGACACCTGGGATGGGGGGACACTGAAATGGGGGTGACAGAGAGAGGGGACACCCCAGGATTGGGGGACGGTGACACAGGGGGTGACAGAGAGAGGGGACAGAGAGAGGGGACAGTCCTGGGGACAGCGACATGGGGGTGACAGAGAGAGGGGACACCCGGGAGGGGGGGACACTGAAACGGGGGTGACAGAGAGAGGGGACACCCCGGGATGAGGGGACACCCAGGATGGGGGTGACAGAGAGAGGGGACAGAGAGAGGGGACATTCCAGGATGGGGGGACGGTGACACGGGGGTGACAGAGAGGGGGGACACCCCAGGATGGGGGGACGGTGACACGGGGGTGACAGAGAGGGGACGGCCCTGGGGACAGCGACACGGGGGTGACAGAGAGAGGGGACACCCCGGGATGAGAGGACACCCAGGATGGGGGTGACAGAGAGAGGGGACAGAGAGAGGGGACATTCCAGGATGGGGGGACGGTGACACGGGGGTGACAGAGAGAGGGGACACCCCGGGATTGGGGGGGGACAGCCACACGGGGGTGACAGAGGGGACACCCCCAGAATGGAGTGACCTCGGCAATGGGAACAGCCCGGGAATGGGGACAGCCCCAAATGGGGCAATGCCAGAGCGGGGGCACCCCAAAAGGGGACACCCCGACAATGGGGACACCCCAAAAGGGGACAGTGCCGCAGAAGGGGCACCCCGGAACGCCCCAGGAACGGGGGGATCCCGGGGACAGGGACACCCCAAAAGCAGGAGGACCCCAAAGCCCAGGCCTGGTGACACCCCGAGAGCGGGGACACCCCACAGCGGGTGCCCCCCACGGGCAGGGACCCCCCCAAATCCCCCCAGCGCCGCTCACCAGGGTCACGTTCCTCCTCTTCCTCCCCGCGGGCACCCACCACGAGCGGGGCGGGGGCTCCTCGGGGGGGTCCCCCCGGCCCGGCGGCTCCTGGGGGGGGAAGGACTGGCGTGAGGGGGGTGGACAGGGACCCCCGGACACCCCTGGACATCCCTGGACGCTCCTTGTGCACCCCCTGGTTTCTGGACACCCCTCTGGACACCCCTCTGGACACCCAAGGACATCCCTGGCCACCCCCTGGCCACAACTGGACACCCCTGGGTAACCCCTGGACACTCCTGGGGTACCCCTGGACACCCTCTGGACACTCTCTGGACACCCAAGGACATCCCTGGCCACCCCCTGGCCACCACTGGACACCCCTGAGCAACCCCTGGACACCCCTGGACACCCACTGTCCTCCCCTCCAGGCACCCTGGGCATCTCAGGACACCCCTGGGACACCTTTGGACACCCCAGGACACCCCAGGGACACCTTGGGACACCTCAGGACACCCCAGGGACACCTTTGGACACCTCAGGACACCCCTGGGACACCTTTGGACACCCCTGGCCACCTCCCGTCCCCCCTCCAGGACACCCCAGGACACCCCAGGGACACCTTTGGACACCCCAGGACACCCCAGGGACACCTTGGGACACCTCGGGACACCCCAGGGACACCTTTGGACACCCCCAGGACACCCCCAGACCCCTCTGGCCACCCCCAGGACCCCCGGCCCCCCCCCCGGTTCCGCACCAGCGCCAGGCGCAGGGGGTTGGCGGGGGGGCTGCAGGGCACGGGGGGGGTGCCCAGCTCCAGGCTCAGGGGGTACAGGAGCCACTTCCCGTTGGGCAACTCCAGTGGCCACTGCACGGTCAGCGCGGCCGAGCCGGGGGTCTTCAGCACCGGACCCCGCTGCGACACCTGCGGGGGGGAGCACAAACGGGACCCCCGCCCCCCAAAAACAGCTCTGGTGTGCAGTAGAGACCCTAAAAACAGCGTCTGCCCCCCCAAAAATAGCCCCCACCTCAAAAATAGCCTCGGCATGGAGCCCCCATCCCCAAAAACAGGCCCCGATCCCCAAAAACAGCCCCGGCATGGAACCCCGACCCCCAAAAACAGCCCCCACCCCAAAAACAGCCCCGGCATGGAGCCCCGACCCCCAAAAACAGCCCCCGACCCCTAAAAACAGCCCCGGCATGGAGCCCCGACCCCTCAAAACAGCCCCGACCCCAAAAACAGCCCCCGACCCCCAAAAACAGCCCCCACCCCAAAAACAGCCCCGGCACAGAGCCCCGACCCCAAAAACAGCCCCCACCCCAAAAACAGACCCGGCAGGGAGCCCCGACCCCAAAAACAGCCCCCACCCCAAAAACAGACCCGGCATGGAGCCCCGACCCCAAAACCAGCTCTGGTGTGGAGGAGAGACCCTAAAAATAGCGTCTGCCCCCAAAATAGCCCCCACCTCAAAAATAGCCTCGGCATGGAGCCCCCACCCCAAAAACAGCCCCTCAATGAACCCCCACCCCAAAAATAGCCCGGGAACGGAGCCGCAACCCCAAAAACAGCCCCCGACCCCCAAAAACAGCCCCGGCACAGAGCCCCGACCTCAAAAACAGCCCCCACCCCAAAAACAGCCCCGGCATGGAGCCCCGACCCCAAAACCAGCCCCCACCTCAAAAATAGCCCCGGCAGGGAGCCCCGACCCCAAAAACATCCCCTCAATGAACCCCCACCCCAAAAACAGCCCCCACCCCAAAAATAGCCCCAGCATGGAGCCCCCCGCCCCAAAACCAGCCCCCATGACCCCCCCCCCACCCCACCAACTCCCTCACAAGGACCCCCACCCCAAACCACCCCCTTCAATGAACCCCCACCCCAAAAACACCACCCACCCCAAAACCACTCCCCTACGTGCACCCCCACCCCCAAACCCAACCCCCATTTCCCCCCTACCCCAAATCCCACCCCCCATTTCCCCCCTACCCCAAATCCCACCCCCCCCCAAAGCGCACGGGATGGGGCGGGGCTCAGCCAGACCGAGCCCCCCCGGGGGTCCCACAGCCCCTTCCCCATTTTGGGGTCCCGGGGAGGGGAGGTGGGCTGTGTTTTGGGGCGGGGGTCTCACCGTGACCTCGAAGCGGACGGCGCTGCCCACCTGGCTCTCGGTCCTCACCGCGCTCTCCCCCACCACCTGCCCCCCAAAAAACAGCCGGGGGGGCACGGCCACGCTGTGGGGACAGCTCTGCTTTGAGGGGAGGGGGGTCCCGACCCCAAAAACCTCCCCCCAAGTCACCCCAAAAGCCCCCTCCCCACTCACCCCGTCACGGCCAGGGGCAGCTCGATGACCACGCGGGCGCGGGCGACCACCGGCTCCAGGCCCGGCTGCTCGCTGGTGCTGGGGGGGGGGGATTGGGGGGGCGTTTGGGGGGGTCCGGAGGGGTGAAACCCCAAAAAAAAACCCCACCCCGAGGACCATGCGGGGGGGTTTGACCCCCTCCTTGCAGCCCCCCGACCCTAAATTTTGGGGGGTTGGACTCTAAAACCAGCTGGGTTTTGTCCTCAGATCCTGCAGGGCTCCGAACCCCAAATCCTGGGGGGGGGGGGGGGGTCCAAACCCCAAATCCGCCGGGGTTTTGACCCCAAATTCTCCCAGATTCTGGCCCCCAACTATGGGGGTCTCCAGTCCCTAAACCCTGGGGGTTTCAGCCCCCAATCCTGGGGGTCTGCAACCCCTAAAACCCCTGAGCTCTGACCCCAACCAGCCCCCAACCCCCCAGATTCTGACTCCCAAACCCCGGGGGTCTCCAGCCCCCCAAATCTTGTGGGTCCCCATCCCCGGGGGTCTCCAATCCCCATCCCCAGGGGTCTCCAATCTCCAATCCCCAACCCCGGGGGTCTCCATCCGCCACCCCGGGGGTCTCCAATCCCCAATCCCGGGGGTCCACAGCCCCTAAAACCCCTGAGCTCTGACCCCCCAACCCCCTCAGATTCTGACTCCCAAACCCCGGGGGTCTCCAGCCCCCCAAATCTCAGGGATCCCCATGCCCGGGGGTCTCCAATCCCCAATCCCGGGGGTCTCCATCCGCCACCCCGGGGGTCTCCAATCCCCATCCCCGGGGGTCCGCAGCCCCTAAAACCCCTGAGCTCTGACCCCCAACCCCCTCAGATTCTGACTCCCAAACCCCGGGGGTCTCCAGCCCCCCAAATCTCAGGGATCCCCATGCCCGGGGGTCTCCAATCCCCAATCCCGGGGGTCTCCAATCCCCAATCCCGGGGGTCCACAGCCCCTAAAACCCCTGAGCTCTGACCCCCCAACCCCCTCAGATTCTGACTCCCAAACCTCGGGGGTCTCCATCCCCAGGGGTCTCCAATCTCCAATCCCCATCCCCGGGGGTCTCCAATCCCCATCCCCAGGGGTCTCCAATCTCCAATCCCCAACCCCGGGGGTCTCCATCCGCCACCCCGGGGGTCTCCAATCTCCAATCCCCATCCCCGGGGGTCTCCAATCCCCATCCCCAGGGGTCTCCAATCTCCAACCCCCATCCCCGGGGGTCTCCAATCCCCATCCCCAGGGGTCTCCAATCTCCAATCCCCAACCCCGGGGGTCTCCATCCGCCACCCCGGGGGTCTCCAATCCCCAATCCCGGGGGTCCACAGCCCCTAAAACCCCTGAGCTCTGACCCCCCAACCCCCTCAGATTCTGACTCCCAAACCTCGGGGGTCTCCAGCCCCCCAAATCTCAGGGATCCCCATGCCCGGGGGTCTCCAATCCCCAATCCCGGGGGTCTCCAATCCCCAATCCCGGGGGTCCGCAGCCCCTAAAACCCCTGAGCTCTGACCCCCAACCCCCTCAGATTCTGACTCCCAAACCTCGGGGGTCTCCAATCCCCGGGGGTCTCCAATCTCCAATCCCCATCCCCGGGGGTCTCCAATCCCCATCCCCAGGGGTCTCCAATCTCCAATCCCCATCCTCGGGGGTCTCCAGCCCCCATCCCCGGGGGTCTCCAATCTCCAATCCCCAATCCCGGGGGTCTCCAATCCCCATCCCCGGGGGTCTCCAATCTCCAATCCCCATCCCCGGGGGTCTCCAATCCCCATCCCCAGGGGTCTCCAATCTTCAATCCCCATCCCCGGGGGTCTCCAACCCCCATCCCCGGGGGTCTCCAGCCCCCCGCCCGGCTCACGTGGACAGCTCCAGCTGCACCGCCAGCTCCGTGGTGTGGATGGAGATGCCCGAGGTGCTGAGGATGAGGAAGAACCGCACCTGCGAGCGCACAGGTGAGCGCTGGGGAGGGGAGAGGGGCCGGGGGAGGGGGGGGGGCTGGGGGGAATTTGGGGAGGGGGCTGCGCCCACCTGCGCCCCGCGTTTGAGGGGGTTCCCCAGCTCGCACTCCACCCTGGAGCCGTTCTGGTTGGCCAAGCACAGCACTTTGTCCTAAGGGGATTTGGGACACGGCTGAGCATCCCCCCCCCCCACACCGCGGGCACCCCCCGGGGTCACCCCCCAGGCTGAAGCCACAGGAGTGACCCCAGCCCACCCCCCAGCCCACCCCCCAGGACCGTCCCAGACCCCCAGGAGTGACCCCAGCCCACCCCCCAGGGACATCCAGACCCCCAGGACCGACCCCATCCCACCCCCCAGGACCATCCCAGACCCCCAGAATTGACCCCAGCCCACCCCCCAGGACCGTCCCAGACCCCAGAATTGACCCCATCCCACCCCCCAGGACCATCCCAGACCCCCAGCACTGACCCCAGCCCACCCCCCAGGACCCCCAGGACCATCCCAGACCCCCAGCACTGACCCCATCCCACCCCCCAGGACCATCCCAGACCCCCAGAATTGACCCAGCCCACCCCCCAGGACCATCCCACACCCCCAGGACCGACCCCATCCCACCCCCCAGGACCATCCCAGACCCCCAGAATTGACCCCAGCCCACCTCCCAGGACCGTCACAGACCCCCAGCACTGACCCCAGCCCACCCCCCAGGACCCCCAGGACCATCCAGACCCCCAGCACTGACCCCATCCCACCCCCCAGGGACATCCAGACCCCCAGAATTGATCCCAGCCCACCCCCCAGGACCATCCCACACCCCAGCACTGACCCCATCCCAGAGCCCAGGGACCATCCCAGACCCCCAGCACTGACCCCATCCCACCCCCAGGACCATCCAGACCCCCAGCACTGACCCCATCCCACCCCCAGGACCATCCCAGACCCCCAGCACTGACCCCAGCCCACACCCCCTGGGACCCCCAGCACCCCGGGGTCAGCCCCACCCTGAGCCCTCAGGTCTGACCCCATCCCACACCCCCATCACCCCCCAGGACCACCCCCCAGGACCTTCCCCATCCCTCTACAGCCCCAGCACTGACCCAAACCCACCCCCCAGGACCCCCAGGACCATCCCAGACCCCCAGAACCATCCCAGACCCCAGAACTGACCCTATCCCAGACCCCCAGGACCATCCCAGACCCCCAGAACTGACCCCATCCCACCCCCAGGACCATCCCAGACTCCCAGGACCCCCAGGACCATCCCAGACCCCCAGCACTGACCCAACCCCCACCCCCCAGGACCATCCCAGACCCCCAGGACCCCCATCCCACCCCCCAGGACCATCCCAGACCCCCAGGACTGACCCAAACCCACCCCCAGGACCATCCCAGACCCCAGCACTGACCCAAACCCACCCCCCAGGACCATCCCAGACCCCCAGCACTGACCCAAACCCACCCCCCAGGACCATCCCACACCCCCAGGACCCCCAGGACCATCCCAGACCCCCAGCACTGACCCAAACCCCCACCCCAGACCATCCCACACCCCCAGGACTGACCCCATCCCACACCCCCAGGACTGACCCAAACCCCCACCCCAGGACCATCCCACACCCCCAGGACCCCCAGGACCATCCCAGACCCCCAGCACTGACCCAAACCCACCCCCCAGGACCACCCCAGACCCCCAGCACTGACCCAAACCCCCACCCCAGGACCATCCAGACCCCCAGGACCCCCAGGACCATCCCACACCCCCAGGACTGACCCCATCCCACCCCCAGGACCGACCCCATCCCACCCCCAGGACCATCCCACACCCCCAGGACCCCCAGGACCATCCCAGACCCCCAGCACTGACCCAAACCCACCCCCCAGGACCACCCCAGACCCCCAGCACTGACCCAAACCCCCCACCCCAGGACCATCCCACCCCCCAGGACCGACCCCATCCCACCCCCAGAACCATCCCAGACCTCCAGCTCTGACCCCACCCTACATCCCCATCCCATCCCCCTCCCCCCCCCCACCCCTCCTGTCCCCCCCCACCCCAGGTCTCCCTGCCCCCGCACCCCGAGCCCCCCGGCCTCGTCGGGGCGCATGGCAGCGTAGGGCAGCTCCGGGGGGAAGGTGGCCACCAGCAGGGCCTGGTGGGCATCGTCCCCGTCCCTCTGCGGCTCCGAAGGGTCCGAGGGCTCGTTGGTCACCAGCACCTCCAGGGCCACGTCCTTCTGGTCACTCAGCGAGAAGGTGGCAGTGCCATTCTCGTCCCTGCGGGCAGAGCCACTGTGAGACCCCCTTGGGGGACAGCCCGGTCAGTGACAGCGAGGTGGCAGTGCCATCCTCACCCTGTGACACCCCCTTGGGGACACCGCTGACAGCGAGAAGGTGGCAGTGCCATCCTCACCCCGTGACACCCCTTGGGGACACCCCCTCAGGGCTCAGGTGGCAGTGCCATCCTCATCCCGTGACACCCCCTTGGGGACACCGCTGACAGCGAGGTGGCAGTGCCATCCTCACCCCGTGACACCCCCCTTGGGGACACCCCCGCTCCCTCAGGGCTCAGGTGGCAGTGCCATCCTCACCCCGTGACACCCCCTTGGGGACACCCCCAGACCCTCAGGGCTCAGGTGGCAGTGCCATCCTCACCCCGTGACACCCCCTTGGGGACACCGCTGACAGCGAGAAGGTGGCAGTGCCATCCTCACCCCGTGACACCCCCTTGGGGACACCCCCAGACCCTCAGGGCTCAGGTGGCAGTGCCATCCTCACCCCGTGACACCCCCTTGGGGACACCCCCTCAGGGCTCAGGTGGCAGTGCCATCCTCACCCCGTGACACCCGCTTGGGGACACCCCCGCTCCCTCAGGGCTCAGGTGGCAGTGCCATCCTCACCCTGTGACACCCCCTTGGGGACACCGCCGCTCCCTCAGGGCTCAGGTGGCAGTGCCATCCTCACCCTGTGACACCCCCTTGGGGACACCCCCGCTCCCTCAGGGCTCAGGTGGCAGTGCCATCCTCACCCTGTGACACCCCCTTGGGGACACCCCCCTCAGGGCTCAGGTGGCAGTGCCATCCTCACCCCGTGACACCCCCTTGGGGACACCACTGACAGCGAGAAGGTGGCAGTGCCATCCTCACCCCGTGACACCCCTTGGGGACACCCCCTCAGGGCTCAGGTGGCAGTGCCATCCTCACCCTGTGACACCCCTTGGGGACACCACTGACAGCGAGAAGGTGGCAGTGCCATCCTCACCCCGTGACACCCCTTGGGGACACCCCCGGCCCCTCAGGGCTCAGGTGGCAGTGCCAGCGGGCAGAGCGGCCCCCGGGGCTTGTTGGGGACAGCCCGGGGTGGCCGCTGTCCCCTCACCTGGGCAGGGGCTGGAAGTCGCTGTCGCCCCGGCGGGCGCAGAAGCGCGGCCGCAGCTCCAGGTGGCTCTGGCAGATTTTGTCATCGCCGCAGCCCTGGCGCAGGAAATGCACCTGGGGGGGCAGGGGGGGCACGGTGCCAATGGGGGGGCACGGTGCCAAGGGGGGACACGGCGACAATGGGGGGACACGGTGCCAAGGGGGGGACATGGCGACAATGGGGGGACACGGTGCCAATGGGGGGGACACGGTGCCAAGGGGGGGACACGGTGCCAATGGGGGGGACACGGTGCCAAGGGGGGGACATGGCGACAATGGGGGGACACGGTGCCAATGGGGGGGACACGGTGCCAAGGGGGGGACAACGGTGACAATGGGGGACACGGTGACAATGGGGGGACACGGCGACAATGGGGGGACACGGTGCCAATGGGGGGGACACGGTGCCAATGGGGGGGACACGGTGCCAAGGGGGGGACACGGTGACAATGGGGGGACACGGCGACAATGGGGGGACACGGTGCCAATGGGGGGGACACGGTGCCAATGTGGGGACACGGTGACAATGGGGGGGCACGGTGACAATGGGGGGGCACGGTGCCAATGGGGGGACACGGTGACAATGGGGGGGACACGGTGCCAATGGGGGGGACACGGTGCCAATGTGGGGACACGGTGCCAATGGGGGGACACGGTGCCAATGTGGGGACACGGTGCCAATGGGGGACACGGCGACAATGGGGGGACACGGTGACAATGGGGGGACACGGCGACAAGGGGGGACACGGTGACAATGGGGGGACACGGTGCCAAGGGGGGACACGGTGCCAATGGGGGGCACGGTGCCAATGGGGGGGCACGGTGCCAAGGGGGGACACGGCGACAATGGGGGGGACACGGCGACAATGGGGGGACATGGCGACAAGGGGGGGACACGGCGACAATGGGGGGACATGGCGACAATTGGGGGGGACCCGGTGCCAATGGGGGGGACACGGTGCCAAGGGGGGGACACGGCGACAAGGGGGGGACACGGCGACAAGGGGGGGACACGGTGCCAATAGGGGGACACGGTGCCAATGTGGGGACACGGTGACAATGGGGGGACACGGTGCCAAGGGGGGGACATGGCGACAATGGGGGGACACGGTGCCAATGGGGGGGACACGGTGCCAAGGGGGGGACACGGTGACAATGGGGGGACACGGCGACAATGGGGGGACACGGTGCCAATGGGGGGGACACGGTGCCAATGTGGGGACACGGTGACAATGGGGGGGCACGGTGACAATGGGGGGGCACGGTGCCAATGGGGGGACACGGTGACAATGGGGGGGACACGGTGCCAATGGGGGGGACACGGTGCCAATGTGGGGACACGGTGACAATGGGGGGACACGGTGCCAATGGGGGGACACGGTGACAATGGGGGGACACGGTGCCAATGGGGGGGACACAGCGACAATGGGGGGACACGGCGACAATGGGGGGACACGGCGACAATGGGGGGGACACGGTGCAAAGGGGGGACACGGCGACAAGGGGGGGACACGGTGCCAAGGGGGGACACGGCGACAATGGGGGGACATGGCGACAATGGGGGGGACACGGTGCCAAGGGGGGGACATGGCGACAATGGGGGGACATGGTGCCAATGGGGGGGACACGGTGCCAATGGGGGGACACGGTGCCAATAGGGGGACACGGTGCCAATGTGGGGACACGGTGACAATGGGGGGACACGGTGCCAAGGGGGGGGGCACGGCGACAATGGGGGGGACACGGTGCCAAGGGGGGGACACGGCGACAATGGGGGGGACACAGGTGACACTCCGGGTGTCCCAAACTGGGATTGGGGGACACTGGGATTGGGGGGGGACACAGGTGACACTCCGGGTGTCCCAAACTGGGATTAGGGGACACGGGTGCCACTCCGGGTGTCCCAAACTGGGATTGGGGGACACTGGGTGGGGGGGACACTGGGTGGGGGGGACACAGGTGACACTCTGGGTGTCCCAAACTGAGATTGGAGGACACTGGGGGGGACACTGTGGGGGACACTGGGGGGACACAGGTGACTCTCTGGATGCCCCAAACTGGGATTGGGGGACACAGGTGCCACTCCGGGTGTCCCAAACTGGGATTGGAGGACACTGGGATTGGGGGGGGGGACACAGGTGACACTCCGGGTGTCCCAAACTGGGATTGGGGGACACAGGTGACACTCCGGGTGTCCCAAACTGGGATTGGGGGACACTGGGATTGGGGGGGGGACACAGGTGCCACTCCGGGTGTCCCAAACTGGGATTGGGGGACACTGGGATTGGGGGGGGGACACAGGTGACACTCTGGGTGTCCCAAACTGGGATTGGGGGACACTGGGTGGGGGGGACACTGGGTGGGGGGGACACAGGTGACACTGTGGGTGTCCCAAACTGAGATTGGAGGACACTGGGGGGGACACTGTGGGGGACACTGGGGGGACACAGGTGACACTCTGGGTGTCCCAAACTGGGATTGGGGGACACTGGGGGGGACACTGTGGGGGACACTGGGGGGACACAGGTGACACTCTGGGTGTCCCAAACTGGGATTGGGGGACACAGGTGACACTCCGGGTGTCCCAAACTGGGATTGGGGGACACTGGGATTGGGGGGGGACAGAGGTGACACTCCGGGTGTCCCAAACTGGGATTGGGGGACACTGGGGGGGACACAGCGGACACTCAGGTGACACTCTGGATGCCCCAAACTGGGACTGGGGACACTGGGTGGGGGGACACAGGTGCCACTCCGGGTGTCCCAAACTGGGATTAGGGGACACGGGTGCCACTCCGGGTGTCCCAAACTGGGATTGGGGGACACTGGGATTGGGGGGGGGACACACAGGTGACCCTCAGGTGCCACTCGGGCGTGGCCGGTGCCCACCTCGGCGCGGTGCGTGCTGGGCTGGCGGGGGCTGAGCGCAGGGGACAGCGGGGGCAGCGCCGGCCCCCGGCCCCCCCGGTGCCACCCCCGCGGGCCCCCGATGGCGTAGGCGAGGGTGACAGCGATGGGGCGCAGCTTGTCCCGGATGTCGTCCTGCGGCACAGGAGGAGGAGGAGGAGGAGGAGGAGGAGGAAGGTCAGGGGGGCACTCGGGGAGCCGGGAGGTGCTGGCACACCTGGGGGGGAACGGGGGGATGGGGAGGGGGAGGGGGAGGGGGATGGGGAGGGGGAGGATGGGGATGAAGATGAGGATGGAGAGGATGGGGATGAAGATGAGGATGGGGAGGATGGGGATGAAGATGGGGATGGGGATGAAGATGGGGATGGGGATGAAGATGAGGATGGGGAGGATGAGGATGAAGATGGAGATGGAGATGAGGATGAAGATGAGGAGGATGGGGATGAAGATGAGGATGGGGAGGATGGGGATGGGGATGGGATGGGGATGAGGAGGATGGGGATGAAGATGAAGATGAGGAGGATGGGGATGAAGATGAGGATGGGGAGGATGGGGATGAAGATGGAGATGGAGATGAGGATGAAGATGAGGAGGATGGGGATGAAGATGAGGATGGGGATGGGGATGGGGATGAGGAGGATGGGGATGGGATGGGGATGGGAATGAGGATGAAGATGAGGAGGATGGGGATGAAGATGAGGATGAGGAGGATGAGGATGAAGATGAGGATGAGGAGGATGAGGATGAGGATGGGGAGGATGGGGATGAGGAGGATGGGATGAGGAGGATGGGGATGAAGATGATTATGGGAGGAGGGATGGGGATGGG
>NW_027183957.1:22500-32439 GCF_041296385.1 Aphelocoma coerulescens | reverse complement strand
CTCCCCCGTCGCGTACCGCATGATCGTGGGGCACCCGGCGCTAAATCATTCGTAGACGACCTGATTCTGGGTCAGGGTTTCGTACGTAGCAGAGCAGCTCCCTCGCTGCGATCTATTGAGAATCAGCCCTCGACACAAGCTTTTGTCGCTCGAGCGAGAGCGGCCGGCCCCGCCGCTCCGGCGTGCGCGGGTGTGCGGCGCCTCCGCTTTCCTCCTTTTCCTTCCTCCTCCCTCCGAGGCCTCTCGGCGGGCCGGGGCCGACAGGGGGCCCCGGTTGCGTGGGCGCGCGGGCGCCCCCGCTCGCGCGGTCCGCCGCTCGCGCTCTCCTCCGCGCGGGTCCCCAGGCCCGATACGCGGAGTCCGGGGGCCGGGCCAACCGGGTAAAGGGCCGCGCGCCGCCGGCGGCGCGCTCCGGGCGTGTGCGCGCGAGGCCCCGCCGGGCCCCCGCGGCCTCGACTTCCCCCCGCGCGGGTCCCGGTGCCCGATACGCGGGGTGGGGGCTTGGCCGCGCTGGCGGCGGCGGCGGGCGTCCCTTCACCGCGCGCGCGGTGCAAGGGGGCCTGTCCGCTGCCGTCTCCGGGCAGGGGGGTAGACCTGGTGCTCTCGCCGCGGGGCCGGGGCGCCGGGCAGCCGCGCGTCGTTGCCCCTGCTGCCACCGCCCGTAGGCGCGTCGTGCTCGGCGCTCGCGGGGTGCGTGGCGAGGGGGGAGGCGCGTGGTGTCCCGTCCCCTGGCCACCCTTCCCAGGCGGGTGGCGGGTAGACCGACTCTCCCCGGCCGGACTTGGGCGCCACCGCCCGTAGGCGCGTCATGCTCGGCGCTCGCGGGGTGCGTGGCGAGGAGGGAGGCGCGTGGTGTCCCGTCCCCTGGCCACCCTTCCCAGGCGGGTGGCGGGTAGACCGACTCTCCCCGGCCGGACTTGGGCGCCACCGCCCGTAGGCGCGTCATGCTCGGCGCTCGCGGGGTGCGTGGCGAGGAGGGAAGCGCGTGGTGTCCCGTCCCCTGGCCACCCTTCCCAGGCGGGGGGCGGGTAGACCGACTCTCCCCGGCCGGACTTGGGCGCCTGGCGCTTAGCGGCGGGGTAGACCTGGTGTCTTGGCCGGGCCCCGCCAGCCCGGCGCTAGGCGGCGGGGTAGACCTGGTGTCTTGGCCGGGCCCCGCCAGCCCGGCGCTAGGCGGCGGGGTAGACCTGGTGTCTTGGCCGGGCCCCGCCAGCCGGGCGCTAGGCGGCGGGGTAGACCTGGTGTCTTCGCCTGCGCCCTGCAAGCCTGTTGGCGCAGCGGGGAAGACCTGCTGTTCTCGCCTGGCCCGGCCAGCCGGGCGCTCAGCGGCGGGGTACACCTGCTGCCCCTGTCCGGCCGTGCCAGCCTGACCTTTAGCGGCGGGGTAGACCTGGTGTCTCGGCCGGGCCCCGCCAGCCCGGCGCTAGGCGGCGGGGTAGACCTGGTGTCTTGGCCGGGCCCCGCCAGCCGGGCGCTAGGCGGCGGGGTAGACCTGGTGTCTTCGCCTGCGCCCTGCAAGCCTGTTGGCGCAGCGGGGAAGACCTGCTGTTCTCGCCTGGCCCGGCCAGCCGGGCGCTCAGCGGCGGGGTACACCTGCTACCCCTGTCCGGCCGTGCCAGCCTGACCTTTAGCGGCGGGGTAGACCTGGTGTCTTGGCCGGGCCCCGCCCGGCCGGGTGCTAGGCGCCGGGGTAGACCTGGTTGCTTCGCCTGGCCCCGCCCAGCTTAACGCTTACCGCCGGGGTAGACCTGTTAACTTCGCCCGGCTCCGCCCGGCCGGGCGCTTAGCGCCGGGCGACGCCGGTTGGCTTCGCCCGGCCCCGCCCGGCCCAATGCTTAGCGCCGGAGGATGCCTCTTGGCTTCGCCGGGCCCCGCCCGGCCGGGCGCTTAGCGCCGGGGGACGCCCCTTGGCTTCACCCGGCCCCGCCCGGCCGGGCGCTTAGCGCCGGGCCACGCCGGTTGGCTTCGCCCGGCTCCGCCCGGCCTAACGCTTAGCGCCGGGGGACGCCCCTTGGCTTCACCCGGCCCCGCCCGGCCGGGCGCTCAGCGCCGGGCCACGCCGGTTGGCTTCGCCCGGCCCCGCTCGGCCTAACGCTTAGCGCCGGGGTAGACCTGGTTGCTTCGCCCGGCCCCGCCCGGCTGGGCGCTTAGCGCCGGGGGACGCCCCTTGGCTTCACCCGGCCCCGCCCGGCCGGGCGCTCAGCGCCGGGCCACGCCGGTTGGCTTCGCCCGGCCCCGCTCGGCCTAACGCTTAGCGCCGGGGTGGACCTGGTTGCTTCGCCCGGCCCCGCCCGGCTGGGCGCTCAGCGCCGGGGGACGCCCCTTGGCTTCACCCGGCCCCGCCCGGCCTAACGCTTAGCGCCGGGGGACGCCCCTTGGCTTCACCCGGCCCCGCCCGGCCGGGCGCGCAGCGCCGGGCCACGCCGGTTGGCTTCGCCCGGCCCCGCCCGGCCTAACGCTTAGCGCCGGGGTAGACCTGGTTGCTTCGCCCGGCCCCGCCCGGCTGGGCGCTCAGCGCCGGGGGACGCCCCTTGGCTTCACCCGGCCCCGCCCGGCCTAACGCTTAGCGCCGGGGGACGCCCCTTGGCTTCACCCGGCCCCGCCCGGCCGGGCGCGCAGCGCCGGGCCACGCTGGTTGGCTTCGCCCGGCCCCGCTCGGCCTAACGCTTAGCGCCGGGGTAGACCTGGTTGCTTCGCCCGGTTCCGCCCGGCTGGGCGCTTAGCGCCGGCGGACACCTGTTGGCTTCTCCGGCTCCGCCCAGCCGGGTGCTTAACGCCGGCCGACGCTTGTTGGCTTTGCCAGGCCCCGCCCGGCCGGGCGCTTAGCGCCGGGCCACGCCTCTTGGCTTCGCCATGCCCCGCCCGGCTGGGCGCTTAGCACCGGGCGACGCCTGTTGGCTTCCCCCGTCCGGCCCTATGGGTTTGCCGTGTAGCTCTGGGCAGACCTCCTTCTCCAGGCCCCGCTTGGAACCCTAGTCACATGAGCGGCCCGTAGATTTGTTTCCTTTGTAGATTTCTCCTCCTGGAGCTCGGGGCCTGCCCCCTGCCCACCTCCCCTCCCCCCCACCCCCCCAATGTGGGTGGACCCGGCCTCCCCTCCTGGTGCTGGGGAGACCAGGTCTCGTCGATCGGACCCGCAGCCCCGGGACCCAGTCCAGGCCCGCGAGCACGTCTTGGGCGGCCAGCCCGCACGTCTGGCAGCCCCGCACGCACCCGCCACACACGGCAGCTCGCACGCGCTGGTCCCCCCCTCCCCCCCCCCCGCCCCGAAAGCTGGGACGTGAAGGCGAGTGACTTTCGGTCCCAGACGGCGGCGTCCCTTCTGGCTCCATGCCTGAGCGGCCGTCAGCGTCACCCCCTGCCGCGCGCTTCCCCAGCTCCAGCCCGCCCTGTCGCCACCCTGCCTGCAGCCCGCTCCCCATGCCACTGCCGGAGAGGGAAGGAGGGACTCTTTAGGAGCCGGCGGCGTTCCCGCCGCCTCCGTGCCAAAACGGCCAGCAGCATCCGCTCTCTAAGCCCGGCTCCCGGCCCTCGAAAGCCTGCCGTGCCCTTGCCCCACCTCCCACCTTGATTTCTGCATCTCTCACTCCCTCATCCGCCCGCCTCGCTTCCGTCCTGCCGCAGGCTTGACCGGGGCTGGGGGTAGGCAGGAAGGAACGCCATCGAACCGAGAGGCTCAGAGCGACCTGAACAGGATGCTTCTTCAAAAAGAGACAGTGCCAAGCATCCCGCCACCACCTCCAGACTGTCGCTGGCCCTACTTCTGCACCAGGCTCTCGGCCTGCTCGCCGAACACCCTGGCTGCCTCGGCACCCAAGTCCTCGCCCCCCTGCTGCTGCCGTCGCCGCCGTCCGAACTGGCTGATGGGACCCTGGGCAGGGGCGAGAAAAGTCTGAGGGTGGCGCCAGGGAGGCAGATGGTGGAGAGCAGGAGTGCCCCCAACCCTCGAGAGACAGGGCGACGGGAGGGAGGGGGACGGAGCGCATCTGCGGCAAGTGTGCGCGTCCATGCGCAGGCGTGCCTATGTCTGTGTGTGTCTGTCTGTGTCGATGAGTGTGCAGCTGTGGCCGTCCGCGGCAAAAAGAGAGGGGGGCGGCGGGGCTGTGAGTGGGTCTGAGAGTCCCTGTGTCTGCCTATCTCTCCGTGTGAACATGGGCCGGGGGCCGCCCGCTCCCTGCCAGCATCGGGCGCCTCGGCGCGGCGCCCCCGCGGCCCGCCGGAGCGGCGGCGGGGGCCGGGGACCTCGGCGGACCCTGAAAGAACCGGCCCGAAGGCGGCCGCCCGGCCCCGGCCCCGGCCCCGGCCCCGGCCGCCGGCCCCGGCCCCGGCCCCGGCCCCGGCCGCCGGCCCCGGCCCCGGCCCGGGCCCCCGCCCCGGCCCTCGCCGGCGGGCGGGGCTCGTCCCGCCGGGGCTCGCCCGCTGCCTGCCGGCCTCGGGCACCGGGGCGCGGCGCCCCCGCGGCCCCCCGAAGCGGCGGCGGGAGACGGGGACCTCGGCGGACCCCGAAAGAACCGGCCCGAAGGCGGCCGCCCGGTCCCCCCGGCCTCGGCCCCGGCCCCTCCTGGTGGGCGGGGCCAGTCGCGCCGGCGGCCATCGGCTTCGTTCCCTGTTCCTATGCACCTGCTTCCCCTCCCCGCTGTCTCCCTAGAGGTGCTCTGCTCTGGTGGGGCTGGGCGTGGTGCCCGGGGTGGGGTGGGGAGGGGCGTCCGTTTTGGTGCGTCAATGTGTGTGGGCTGGCCGAGCTAAGGGCACACGATCCTCCCGAGCGTGGCCGGCTGTGGTGTGGGCGCCCAAGAAAACGGAGTAAAATTCGCAAAGAATTTTTTTTTTCCCCAGGAAACTTCCTTGTTCCTAGCAGAAGAAAGATGTACTCGTTCAAAAATTAAAGGTTGAGTTTTGTCGAAAATACGTATTGGTCTTGAAACCGGGTTCTCAGGCGGGACAGGGCTGCTAGAGCCATACGGTTCCGGGGCGTTCCGGGGCTGTGGGGTTCCCCCGGCTCAGGGATGGCAGGAGGATGCCTTGTCTCCGGGGTCGGCTGCGGCCACCAGCGGTTGCCGGAGCCGTCAGCGTACTGTCCCGGCAGCGTCCGGCCAGAGGGCGAACAGGTCTACCCGGATCCGGGCTCGGCCGCGGCCGCCGGCCGTGCCACGAAACCGCCCGCGTGGCTCCCCTGGCGGCGCCCGGTCTCGGCGTGAACAGGTCTACCCGGCCCGGGGACGGCTCCGGGCGGACAGGTCTACCCGGATCCGGGCCCGGCCGCGGCCGCCGCCCGGCCCTCGCCGGCGGGCGGGGCTCGTCCCGCCGGGGCTCGCCCGCTGCCTGCCGGCCTCGGGCACCTGGGCGCGGCGCCCCCGCGGCCCCCCGAAGCGGCGGCGGGAGACGGGGACCTCGGCGGACCCCGAAAGAACCGGCCCGAAGGCGGCCGCCCGGTCCCCCCGGCCTCGGCCCCGGCCCCTCCTGGTGGGCGGGGCCAGTCGCGCCGGCGGCCATCGGCTTCGTTCCCTGTTCCTATGCACCTGCTTCCCCTCCCCGCTGTCTCCCTAGAGGTGCTCTGCTCTGGTGGGGCTGGGCGTGGTGCCCGGGGTGGGGTGGGGAGGGGCGTCCGTTTTGGTGCGTCAATGTGTGTGGGCTGGCCGAGCTAAGGGCACACGATCCTCCCGAGCGTGGCCGGCTGTGGTGTGGGCGCCCAAGAAAACGGAGTAAAATTCGCAAAGAATTTTTTTTTTCCCCAGGAAACTTCCTTGTTCCTAGCAGAAGAAAGATGTACTCGTTCAAAAATTAAAGGTTGAGTTTTGTCGAAAATACGTATTGGTCTTGAAACCGGGTTCTCAGGCGGGACAGGGCTGCTAGAGCCATACGGTTCCGGGGCGTTCCGGGGCTGTGGGGTTCCCCCGGCTCAGGGATGGCAGGAGGATGCCTTGTCTCCGGGGTCGGCTGCGGCCACCAGCGGTTGCCGGAGCCGTCAGCGTACTGTCCCGGCAGCGTCCGGCCAGAGGGCGAACAGGTCTACCCGGATCCGGGCTCGGCCGCGGCCGCCGGCCGTGCCACGAAACCGCCCGCGTGGCTCCCCTGGCGGCGCCCGGTCTCGGCGTGAACAGGTCTACCCGGCCCGGGGACGGCTCCGGGCGGACAGGTCTACCCGGATCCGGGCCCGGCCCCGGCCGCCGCCCGGCCCTCGCCGGCGGGCGGGGCTCGTCCCGCCGGGGCTCGCCCGCTGCCTGCCGGCCTCGGGCACCTGGGCGCGGCGCCCCCGCGGCCCCCCGAAGCGGCGGCGGGAGACGGGGACCTCGGCGGACCCCGAAAGAACCGGCCCGAAGGCGGCCGCCCGGTCCCCCCGGCCTCGGCCCCGGCCCCTCCTGGTGGGCGGGGCCAGTCGCGCCGGCGGCCATCGGCTTCGTTCCCTGTTCCTATGCACCTGCTTCCCCTCCCCGCTGTCTCCCTAGAGGTGCTCTGCTCTGGTGGGGCTGGGCGTGGTGCCCGGGGTGGGGTGGGGAGGGGCGTCCGTTTTGGTGCGTCAATGTGTGTGGGCTGGCCGAGCTAAGGGCACACGATCCTCCCGAGCGTGGCCGGCTGTGGTGTGGGCGCCCAAGAAAACGGAGTAAAATTCGCAAAGAATTTTTTTTTTCCCCAGGAAACTTCCTTGTTCCTAGCAGAAGAAAGATGTACTCGTTCAAAAATTAAAGGTTGAGTTTTGTCGAAAATACGTATTGGTCTTGAAACCGGGTTCTCAGGCGGGACAGGGCTGCTAGAGCCATACGGTTCCGGGGCGTTCCGGGGCTGTGGGGTTCCCCCGGCTCAGGGATGGCAGGAGGATGCCTTGTCTCCGGGGTCGGCTGCGGCCACCAGCGGTTGCCGGAGCCGTCAGCGTACTGTCCCGGCAGCGTCCGGCCAGAGGGCGAACAGGTCTACCCGGATCCGGGCTCGGCCGCGGCCGCCGGCCGTGCCACGAAACTGCCCGCGTGGCTCCCCTGGCGGCGCCCGGTCTCGGCGTGAACAGGTCTACCCGGCCCGGGGAAGGCTCCGGGCGGACAGGTCTACCCGGATCCGGGCCCGGCCGCGGCCGCCGGCCGCGCCCCGAAACCGTCGGCGTGGCGCCGCGGTGGTGCCCGGTCGCGGGGCGAACAGGTCTACCCAGCTCCGGCGGGACTTAGGCAAATTTCGGCAGGGGCCGGGTAGACCTGTTGCCCCACCCGTCCTGGAAGTTCACCAAGGGGTCGCTGTTTCTGGCTGCCTCCAGTTGCGTCATGGTAGGAGGCGGCGTGCGCCAGCGCACCGCCCCGGTCAAGTACGATTGGTTCTCTTGGAGGCGTCCGGGGCCTTGGACTCGTCTGTCCGTATTATGGGAGCGGGTGATGGGCCGTGTCCCCGCAGGCTGGCGGTGCCTGTGTCGAAGGTCGAGAGCGGCGGCCGCGCGCGCGGTTGCCAGAACGAAGAGTGTCGAATAAGCGGGATATGAGTCGCGTGGCTTTTATCCTGGTTTCACAGCCCCAGTTGATGGGAAAGGCCGAAAAAGAGAGAGACTGTGTGAGCCGCTTGTCGGCCTAGGTGGGGTGGCGAGAGACCCGTGAGTGTATCCTCCCTCCGACCCTGGCGGCTGCCGACTCCGTGCAGGGGGGCCGCAGGGGAAAGTCCGGTGGTGGCCGAGGCGGCGGCGCCTCGTTCCTTTTCTGCCCGGCCTTAAGCCGGTGCCCGCTCGGCGGGCTCGGTTTTCGGCTGTCAGTCTGGTGCGGTGGCTGGCAGCCGGTGGGGTGGACGCGGCCGGGGCGCGCTCTGTTTCGCGGAGCCCCGACGGGGCTTTTCCCGGCCCTTCCCTGAGAGCTCCGAGGATGGGCCCAGTTGGCCGAGGTGGCGGCGCCCCGTTCCCGGCTCCCGACCTGTGCTTGGTGTGTCGGCGGTGCCACGGGGACGCTCCGGTGGGGCGTGCGGCCTTGCCTCCGGCCTCGCCCGGTTGGCCGAGGGGCTCGGTGACGGGAGTCGCCCGATGTTGTGGCGGGGCGGCGGCGCCTCGCCCCCCCCCCCGCTGTGTGTTGAAGTCGTCCCCCTTCCTCGGCCCTAAGCTGGGGAACCCGCGTAGCGGGCGGGAAGGTCTCAGGGGCGGCGGCCGGCCTGCGGTGGCCGGCTGCCGAGAGCGGACCGGAAGCCCGACAAGAGAGAGCCCTGTGAGAATGCTTGCCGGCGAGGCGGCGGCGCCTCGCCCTTCCTTGTTTTCGGCCGGCATCGACTGAGCCGCGACGCTGGGGCGGCCCGTGGTGTCGGGCCTGTCCCGGCTGCCGTGGTTGCCGGTGGGCTGGGTTGCGAGAAGGTCCGCTGTTTCAGGCGTGTGTGCCGGCTTGTGCGGTTGCACTGGGGGGGTGCCTGCCCCGGCCTTACGCTGTTTGTTTTTTTTTTTTTTCTCGCGGCCTTAAGCCGCCGCGGCACGACGGAGAAGCGCGGCACAAAGGCGCGCGGGCCACGAACGCCGAAAGGGAGAGAGACGAGAAGGAGGCGTTCTTTGAGAGGTCGTTGGGATTAAAGGGGGGGGGAGTGAGAGGCGCGCGCCTCGCCCCCCAGGCCCGCGGCCCCCGTGGGTAGCACGGGGTTATGTGACGCGCGCTGTCGTGCCTTTTTTTTTTCCCCTCCGCTGTTTGCCGTTCCCCCTGGCTTTTCCGGAGGGAAAGCCGATCGCCGCGAGGCGGGCGAAAGCCGGTGGCCCGTGGGCATGGTCGGTGGCGCTTTCTCGCACGCTCGGAAGGGTTCCGTGGGGCCGGGAGCGTGGCCTGCCGTGGCCTCCTCCCGCCGTGGTCCCGTCCCGATGTTGTCTCGCTAATAAAAGGGAATCGTTGTCCGCAGCCGGGGTTGGGTGGCGGCACCTCCCCGCGCTTTCTCCGCTGTGACCGATGCGAAAGCTCTGCTGCAAAGTGGCGCTCGGGTGCGTCGGGGAGGCTCGGCGGCGCCAAGCCGTGGGGAGGGCCTCTCGGGGACGTGTCCCGCACGCGGAAAAGCAGCCCTGCTGCGTCCGTCTGCCCGCTGCCCGCCTGGAAGCGTGGTGTGGTGCGCGCTTTGGGCTGCCGATGTCCCAGGACCGAGGCCGCGGGGCCTTCTTTCGCTCCTCTTTTCTCGGCTGATCGATGAGGCTTTTCGGGTCGCGTCGGAAAGGGCCCCCGGCGGGCCGGCTCTTCCGGGGCTCTCTGTAATGGGGAAGCCACGGCGGAGTCCGGTGCTCGGGCAGGGCGGTCTCCTTTCCAATTCGCTTCCCGTCGCAGGTGAGGTGTCGCCGCTCCCGCTGCCGGGAGGGCGTCTTTACCGTCCGGGCTGTGTGACGGCCGCGTGGCCCCGCGAGCCCTCAGGTGTCCTTCAAACCATGCGAGGTGTGTGTGCTGGCCCCGGCCCGGGTTTGTGCCCCGTGGGTGCCGGCCGCGAGCAGCGCTTGGGCGGCGGTGCGGCTCGAGCTGAGCCGAGGGGGGGAAACCCCAGAGAGAAAGGGGGGAAAGGAAAAACCCCGCTGTTTGGCACGGTTGGGGGAAAAGAGCCCACCGCGCGCGCGCACCGCACGGCGCTCGTTTTTTGCCGCGTCGCCGCCTGCTGCAGAGCGAACCGCCCTGGCCGAGGGGCCTCGGTGTCCGGGCCGCGCCCACCTCGTCGGGTCGCTGTCTCCTCTAGCACATCCGGTGCTTTTCCGCGTGGCCCGGTGGGGGGGGCCGTGTCGGGGGGCTTTCGCTCCGGGCGAGTCCCCTTCGGCGGCTCAACCTCGCCGGCGGCCGGTCGCCCGCGACCGGTCGGCGGGCGGGCCGGCCTCGGGGGCGGGTCAGCCCCAGCCGAGTACCCCGTCCCGCGTGCCGTGCGTGACTTGGACGCGAGGCCGACTCTCGGAAGGGCGCGTGCCCTGCGAGAGAGCGAGAACCCGAGGGCGTGACCGAGAGGCCCGTGTCGTCCGAAGCCGAAGCTGCGCAGCGGTCC
>NW_027183957.1:2500-10000 GCF_041296385.1 Aphelocoma coerulescens | reverse complement strand
CCGGGCCACGCCGGTTGGCTTCGCCCGGCCCCGCCCGGCCTAACGCTTAGCGCCGGGGTAGACCTGGTTGCTTCGCCCGGCCCCGCCCGGCTGGGCGCTCAGCGCCGGGGGACGCCCCTTGGCTTCACCCGGCCCCGCCCGGCCTAACGCTTAGCGCCGGGGGACGCCCCTTGGCTTCACCCGGCCCCGCCCGGCCGGGCGCGCAGCGCCGGGCCACGCTGGTTGGCTTCGCCCGGCCCCGCTCGGCCTAACGCTTAGCGCCGGGGTAGACCTGGTTGCTTCGCCCGGTTCCGCCCGGCTGGGCGCTTAGCGCCGGCGGACACCTGTTGGCTTCTCCGGCTCCGCCCAGCCGGGTGCTTAACGCCGGCCGACGCTTGTTGGCTTTGCCAGGCCCCGCCCGGCCGGGCGCTTAGCGCCGGGCCACGCCTCTTGGCTTCGCCATGCCCCGCCCGGCTGGGCGCTTAGCACCGGGCGACGCCTGTTGGCTTCCCCCGTCCGGCCCTATGGGTTTGCCGTGTAGCTCTGGGCAGACCTCCTTCTCCAGGCCCCGCTTGGAACCCTAGTCACATGAGCGGCCCGTAGATTTGTTTCCTTTGTAGATTTCTCCTCCTGGAGCTCGGGGCCTGCCCCCTGCCCACCTCCCCTCCCCCCCACCCCCCCAATGTGGGTGGACCCGGCCTCCCCTCCTGGTGCTGGGGAGACCAGGTCTCGTCGATCGGACCCGCAGCCCCGGGACCCAGTCCAGGCCCGCGAGCACGTCTTGGGCGGCCAGCCCGCACGTCTGGCAGCCCCGCACGCACCCGCCACACACGGCAGCTCGCACGCGCTGGTCCCCCCCCCCCCCCCCCCCGCCCCGAAAGCTGGGACGTGAAGGCGAGTGACTTTCGGTCCCAGACGGCGGCGTCCCTTCTGGCTCCATGCCTGAGCGGCCGTCAGCGTCACCCCCTGCCGCGCGCTTCCCCAGCTCCAGCCCGCCCTGTCGCCACCCTGCCTGCAGCCCGCTCCCCATGCCACTGCCGGAGAGGGAAGGAGGGACTCTTTAGGAGCCGGCGGCGTTCCCGCCGCCTCCGTGCCAAAACGGCCAGCAGCATCCGCTCTCTAAGCCCGGCTCCCGGCCCTCGAAAGCCTGCCGTGCCCTTGCCCCACCTCCCACCTTGATTTCTGCATCTCTCACTCCCTCATCCGCCCGCCTCGCTTCCGTCCTGCCGCAGGCTTGACCGGGGCTGGGGGTAGGCAGGAAGGAACGCCATCGAACCGAGAGGCTCAGAGCGACCTGAACAGGATGCTTCTTCAAAAAGAGACAGTGCCAAGCATCCCGCCACCACCTCCAGACTGTCGCTGGCCCTACTTCTGCACCAGGCTCTCGGCCTGCTCGCCGAACACCCTGGCTGCCTCGGCACCCAAGTCCTCGCCCCCCTGCTGCTGCCGTCGCCGCCGTCCGAACTGGCTGATGGGACCCTGGGCAGGGGCGAGAAAAGTCTGAGGGTGGCGCCAGGGAGGCAGATGGTGGAGAGCAGGAGTGCCCCCAACCCTCGAGAGACAGGGCGACGGGAGGGAGGGGGACGGAGCGCATCTGCGGCAAGTGTGCGCGTCCATGCGCAGGCGTGCCTATGTCTGTGTGTGTCTGTCTGTGTCGATGAGTGTGCAGCTGTGGCCGTCCGCGGCAAAAAGAGAGGGGGGCGGCGGGGCTGTGAGTGGGTCTGAGAGTCCCTGTGTCTGCCTATCTCTCCGTGTGAACATGGGCCGGGGGCCGCCCGCTCCCTGCCAGCATCGGGCGCCTCGGCGCGGCGCCCCCGCGGCCCGCCGGAGCGGCGGCGGGGGCCGGGGACCTCGGCGGACCCTGAAAGAACCGGCCCGAAGGCGGCCGCCCGGCCCCGGCCCCGGCCCCGGCCCCGGCCGCCGGCCCCGGCCCCGGCCCCGGCCCCGGCCGCCGGCCCCGGCCCCGGCCCGGGCCCCCGCCCCGGCCCTCGCCGGCGGGCGGGGCTCGTCCCGCCGGGGCTCGCCCGCTGCCTGCCGGCCTCGGGCACCGGGGCGCGGCGCCCCCGCGGCCCCCCGAAGCGGCGGCGGGAGACGGGGACCTCGGCGGACCCCGAAAGAACCGGCCCGAAGGCGGCCGCCCGGTCCCCCCGGCCTCGGCCCCGGCCCCTCCTGGTGGGCGGGGCCAGTCGCGCCGGCGGCCATCGGCTTCGTTCCCTGTTCCTATGCACCTGCTTCCCCTCCCCGCTGTCTCCCTAGAGGTGCTCTGCTCTGGTGGGGCTGGGCGTGGTGCCCGGGGTGGGGTGGGGAGGGGCGTCCGTTTTGGTGCGTCAATGTGTGTGGGCTGGCCGAGCTAAGGGCACACGATCCTCCCGAGCGTGGCCGGCTGTGGTGTGGGCGCCCAAGAAAACGGAGTAAAATTCGCAAAGAATTTTTTTTTTCCCCAGGAAACTTCCTTGTTCCTAGCAGAAGAAAGATGTACTCGTTCAAAAATTAAAGGTTGAGTTTTGTCGAAAATACGTATTGGTCTTGAAACCGGGTTCTCAGGCGGGACAGGGCTGCTAGAGCCATACGGTTCCGGGGCGTTCCGGGGCTGTGGGGTTCCCCCGGCTCAGGGATGGCAGGAGGATGCCTTGTCTCCGGGGTCGGCTGCGGCCACCAGCGGTTGCCGGAGCCGTCAGCGTACTGTCCCGGCAGCGTCCGGCCAGAGGGCGAACAGGTCTACCCGGATCCGGGCTCGGCCGCGGCCGCCGGCCGTGCCACGAAACCGCCCGCGTGGCTCCCCTGGCGGCGCCCGGTCTCGGCGTGAACAGGTCTACCCGGCCCGGGGACGGCTCCGGGCGGACAGGTCTACCCGGATCCGGGCCCGGCCGCGGCCGCCGCCCGGCCCTCGCCGGCGGGCGGGGCTCGTCCCGCCGGGGCTCGCCCGCTGCCTGCCGGCCTCGGGCACCTGGGCGCGGCGCCCCCGCGGCCCCCCGAAGCGGCGGCGGGAGACGGGGACCTCGGCGGACCCCGAAAGAACCGGCCCGAAGGCGGCCGCCCGGTCCCCCCGGCCTCGGCCCCGGCCCCTCCTGGTGGGCGGGGCCAGTCGCGCCGGCGGCCATCGGCTTCGTTCCCTGTTCCTATGCACCTGCTTCCCCTCCCCGCTGTCTCCCTAGAGGTGCTCTGCTCTGGTGGGGCTGGGCGTGGTGCCCGGGGTGGGGTGGGGAGGGGCGTCCGTTTTGGTGCGTCAATGTGTGTGGGCTGGCCGAGCTAAGGGCACACGATCCTCCCGAGCGTGGCCGGCTGTGGTGTGGGCGCCCAAGAAAACGGAGTAAAATTCGCAAAGAATTTTTTTTTTCCCCAGGAAACTTCCTTGTTCCTAGCAGAAGAAAGATGTACTCGTTCAAAAATTAAAGGTTGAGTTTTGTCGAAAATACGTATTGGTCTTGAAACCGGGTTCTCAGGCGGGACAGGGCTGCTAGAGCCATACGGTTCCGGGGCGTTCCGGGGCTGTGGGGTTCCCCCGGCTCAGGGATGGCAGGAGGATGCCTTGTCTCCGGGGTCGGCTGCGGCCACCAGCGGTTGCCGGAGCCGTCAGCGTACTGTCCCGGCAGCGTCCGGCCAGAGGGCGAACAGGTCTACCCGGATCCGGGCTCGGCCGCGGCCGCCGGCCGTGCCACGAAACCGCCCGCGTGGCTCCCCTGGCGGCGCCCGGTCTCGGCGTGAACAGGTCTACCCGGCCCGGGGACGGCTCCGGGCGGACAGGTCTACCCGGATCCGGGCCCGGCCCCGGCCGCCGCCCGGCCCTCGCCGGCGGGCGGGGCTCGTCCCGCCGGGGCTCGCCCGCTGCCTGCCGGCCTCGGGCACCTGGGCGCGGCGCCCCCGCGGCCCCCCGAAGCGGCGGCGGGAGACGGGGACCTCGGCGGACCCCGAAAGAACCGGCCCGAAGGCGGCCGCCCGGTCCCCCCGGCCTCGGCCCCGGCCCCTCCTGGTGGGCGGGGCCAGTCGCGCCGGCGGCCATCGGCTTCGTTCCCTGTTCCTATGCACCTGCTTCCCCTCCCCGCTGTCTCCCTAGAGGTGCTCTGCTCTGGTGGGGCTGGGCGTGGTGCCCGGGGTGGGGTGGGGAGGGGCGTCCGTTTTGGTGCGTCAATGTGTGTGGGCTGGCCGAGCTAAGGGCACACGATCCTCCCGAGCGTGGCCGGCTGTGGTGTGGGCGCCCAAGAAAACGGAGTAAAATTCGCAAAGAATTTTTTTTTTCCCCAGGAAACTTCCTTGTTCCTAGCAGAAGAAAGATGTACTCGTTCAAAAATTAAAGGTTGAGTTTTGTCGAAAATACGTATTGGTCTTGAAACCGGGTTCTCAGGCGGGACAGGGCTGCTAGAGCCATACGGTTCCGGGGCGTTCCGGGGCTGTGGGGTTCCCCCGGCTCAGGGATGGCAGGAGGATGCCTTGTCTCCGGGGTCGGCTGCGGCCACCAGCGGTTGCCGGAGCCGTCAGCGTACTGTCCCGGCAGCGTCCGGCCAGAGGGCGAACAGGTCTACCCGGATCCGGGCTCGGCCGCGGCCGCCGGCCGTGCCACGAAACTGCCCGCGTGGCTCCCCTGGCGGCGCCCGGTCTCGGCGTGAACAGGTCTACCCGGCCCGGGGAAGGCTCCGGGCGGACAGGTCTACCCGGATCCGGGCCCGGCCGCGGCCGCCGGCCGCGCCCCGAAACCGTCGGCGTGGCGCCGCGGTGGTGCCCGGTCGCGGGGCGAACAGGTCTACCCAGCTCCGGCGGGACTTAGGCAAATTTCGGCAGGGGCCGGGTAGACCTGTTGCCCCACCCGTCCTGGAAGTTCACCAAGGGGTCGCTGTTTCTGGCTGCCTCCAGTTGCGTCATGGTAGGAGGCGGCGTGCGCCAGCGCACCGCCCCGGTCAAGTACGATTGGTTCTCTTGGAGGCGTCCGGGGCCTTGGACTCGTCTGTCCGTATTATGGGAGCGGGTGATGGGCCGTGTCCCCGCAGGCTGGCGGTGCCTGTGTCGAAGGTCGAGAGCGGCGGCCGCGCGCGCGGTTGCCAGAACGAAGAGTGTCGAATAAGCGGGATATGAGTCGCGTGGCTTTTATCCTGGTTTCACAGCCCCAGTTGATGGGAAAGGCCGAAAAAGAGAGAGACTGTGTGAGCCGCTTGTCGGCCTAGGTGGGGTGGCGAGAGACCCGTGAGTGTATCCTCCCTCCGACCCTGGCGGCTGCCGACTCCGTGCAGGGGGGCCGCAGGGGAAAGTCCGGTGGTGGCCGAGGCGGCGGCGCCTCGTTCCTTTTCTGCCCGGCCTTAAGCCGGTGCCCGCTCGGCGGGCTCGGTTTTCGGCTGTCAGTCTGGTGCGGTGGCTGGCAGCCGGTGGGGTGGACGCGGCCGGGGCGCGCTCTGTTTCGCGGAGCCCCGACGGGGCTTTTCCCGGCCCTTCCCTGAGAGCTCCGAGGATGGGCCCAGTTGGCCGAGGTGGCGGCGCCCCGTTCCCGGCTCCCGACCTGTGCTTGGTGTGTCGGCGGTGCCACGGGGACGCTCCGGTGGGGCGTGCGGCCTTGCCTCCGGCCTCGCCCGGTTGGCCGAGGGGCTCGGTGACGGGAGTCGCCCGATGTTGTGGCGGGGCGGCGGCGCCTCGCCCCCCCCCCCGCTGTGTGTTGAAGTCGTCCCCCTTCCTCGGCCCTAAGCTGGGGAACCCGCGTAGCGGGCGGGAAGGTCTCAGGGGCGGCGGCCGGCCTGCGGTGGCCGGCTGCCGAGAGCGGACCGGAAGCCCGACAAGAGAGAGCCCTGTGAGAATGCTTGCCGGCGAGGCGGCGGCGCCTCGCCCTTCCTTGTTTTCGGCCGGCATCGACTGAGCCGCGACGCTGGGGCGGCCCGTGGTGTCGGGCCTGTCCCGGCTGCCGTGGTTGCCGGTGGGCTGGGTTGCGAGAAGGTCCGCTGTTTCAGGCGTGTGTGCCGGCTTGTGCGGTTGCACTGGGGGGGTGCCTGCCCCGGCCTTACGCTGTTTGTTTTTTTTTTTTTTCTCGCGGCCTTAAGCCGCCGCGGCACGACGGAGAAGCGCGGCACAAAGGCGCGCGGGCCACGAACGCCGAAAGGGAGAGAGACGAGAAGGAGGCGTTCTTTGAGAGGTCGTTGGGATTAAAGGGGGGGGGAGTGAGAGGCGCGCGCCTCGCCCCCCAGGCCCGCGGCCCCCGTGGGTAGCACGGGGTTATGTGACGCGCGCTGTCGTGCCTTTTTTTTTTCCCCTCCGCTGTTTGCCGTTCCCCCTGGCTTTTCCGGAGGGAAAGCCGATCGCCGCGAGGCGGGCGAAAGCCGGTGGCCCGTGGGCATGGTCGGTGGCGCTTTCTCGCACGCTCGGAAGGGTTCCGTGGGGCCGGGAGCGTGGCCTGCCGTGGCCTCCTCCCGCCGTGGTCCCGTCCCGATGTTGTCTCGCTAATAAAAGGGAATCGTTGTCCGCAGCCGGGGTTGGGTGGCGGCACCTCCCCGCGCTTTCTCCGCTGTGACCGATGCGAAAGCTCTGCTGCAAAGTGGCGCTCGGGTGCGTCGGGGAGGCTCGGCGGCGCCAAGCCGTGGGGAGGGCCTCTCGGGGACGTGTCCCGCACGCGGAAAAGCAGCCCTGCTGCGTCCGTCTGCCCGCTGCCCGCCTGGAAGCGTGGTGTGGTGCGCGCTTTGGGCTGCCGATGTCCCAGGACCGAGGCCGCGGGGCCTTCTTTCGCTCCTCTTTTCTCGGCTGATCGATGAGGCTTTTCGGGTCGCGTCGGAAAGGGCCCCCGGCGGGCCGGCTCTTCCGGGGCTCTCTGTAATGGGGAAGCCACGGCGGAGTCCGGTGCTCGGGCAGGGCGGTCTCCTTTCCAATTCGCTTCCCGTCGCAGGTGAGGTGTCGCCGCTCCCGCTGCCGGGAGGGCGTCTTTACCGTCCGGGCTGTGTGACGGCCGCGTGGCCCCGCGAGCCCTCAGGTGTCCTTCAAACCATGCGAGGTGTGTGTGCTGGCCCCGGCCCGGGTTTGTGCCCCGTGGGTGCCGGCCGCGAGCAGCGCTTGGGCGGCGGTGCGGCTCGAGCTGAGCCGAGGGGGGGAAACCCCAGAGAGAAAGGGGGGAAAGGAAAAACCCCGCTGTTTGGCACGGTTGGGGGAAAAGAGCCCACCGCGCGCGCGCACCGCACGGCGCTCGTTTTTTGCCGCGTCGCCGCCTGCTGCAGAGCGAACCGCCCTGGCCGAGGGGCCTCGGTGTCCGGGCCGCGCCCACCTCGTCGGGTCGCTGTCTCCTCTAGCACATCCGGTGCTTTTCCGCGTGGCCCGGTGGGGGGGGCCGTGTCGGGGGGCTTTCGCTCCGGGCGAGTCCCCTTCGGCGGCTCAACCTCGCCGGCGGCCGGTCGCCCGCGACCGGTCGGCGGGCGGGCCGGCCTCGGGGGCGGGTCAGCCCCAGCCGAGTACCCCGTCCCGCGTGCCGTGCGTGACTTGGACGCGAGGCCGACTCTCGGAAGGGCGCGTGCCCTGCGAGAGAGCGAGAACCCGAGGGCGTGACCGAGAGGCCCGTGTCGT
>NW_027183956.1:0-32977 GCF_041296385.1 Aphelocoma coerulescens | reverse complement strand
AAAACCCCTCTGGGACCCACCAAATCACCCCCAAACCCCTCTGGGATCCCCCCATAACCCCTCCTGACCCCCCCAAACCCCTCTGGGACCCCCCCAAACCCCTCCTGACCCCCCCCCAAACCCCTCTGGGACCCCCCCAAACCCCTCTGGGATCCCCCCATAACCCCTCCTGACTCCCCCAAACCCCTCTGGGACCCCCCCAAACCCCTCCTGACCCCCCTTTTTCCCCCCAGGGCCGCCGGCTCTGGGCCCTGCGGCTGCCGGGGCCGATCTCGGGGCTGGCGGGGGCGGCGCTGCCCGGGAGGGGTCTGGGGGCTGCTCTGGTGGCCTTGGGGACCCCCCCGGGCCCCTCGGGGGAGCTGCGGCTCTACCGGGGCAGGACCCTGCTCTGCACCCTCAAAACACAGGTGGGGACCCCCAAAAGCTGCCCCAAATCTCCTTAAAATAGCCCCGAAATCCCCCCAAAATATACCCCAAAAGCTGCCCCAAATCCCCTTAAAATAGCCCTAAAATAGCCCCAAAATATACCCCAAAATCTGATCCAAATCCCCTTAAAATAGCCCCAAAATATACCCCAAAACCCATCCCAAATCCCCCTAAAATTGCCCCAAATTCCCCCCAAATTATACCCCCAAATCCTTCCAAAATATACCCCAAAAGCTGCCCAAATTCCCTTAAAATAGCCCTAAAATAGCCCCAAAATATACCCCAAAATCTGCTCCAAATCCCCTTAAAATAGCCCCAAAATATACCCCAAAATCTGCCCCAAATCTCCCTAAAATAGCCCCAAAATCTCCCCAAATTATACCCCAAAAGCTGCCCCAAATCCCCTTAAAATAGCCCTAAAATATACCCCAAAACCCGTCCTAAATCCCCCTAAAATAGCCCCCAAATAGCCCCAAAATATACCCCAAAAGCTGCCCCAAATCCCCTTAAAATAACCCTAAAATAGCCCCAAAATATACCCCAAAACCCATCCCAAATCCCCCTAAAATAGCCCCAAAATATACCCCAAAACCTGCCCCAAATCCCCCTAAAATAGCCCCAAAATATACCCCAAAACCCATCCCAAATCCCCCTAAAATTGCCCCAAAATCCCCCCAAATTATACCCCCAAATCCTTCCAAAATATACCCCAAAATCTGCTCCAAATCCCCTTAAAATAGCCCTAAAATAGCCCCAAAATATACCCCAAAATCTGCCCCAAATCTCCCTAAAATAGCCCCAAAATCCCCCCAAATTATACCCCAAAAGCTGCCCCAAATCCCCTTAAAATAGCCCCAAAATATACCCCCAAACCCGTCCTAAATCCCCCTAAAATAGCCCCCAAATAGCCCCAAAATATACCCGAAAAGCTGCCCCAAATCCCCTTAAAATAGCCCCAAAATCCCCCCAAAATATACCCCAAAAGCTGCCCCAAATCCCCTTAAAATAACCCTAAAATAGCCCCAAAATATACCCCAAAACCCATCCCAAATCCCCCTAAAATAGCCCCAAAATATACCCCAAAACCCATCCCAAATCCCCCTAAAATAGCCCCAAAATATACCCCAAAACCCATCCCAAATCCCCCTAAAATTGCCCCAAAATCCCCCCAAATTATACCCCCAAATCCTTCCAAAATATACCCCAAAAGCTGCCCCAAATCCCCTTAAAATAGCCCTAAAATAGCCCCAAAATATACCCCAAAATCTGCTCCAAATCCCCTTAAAATAGCCCCAAAATATACCCCAAAATCTGCCCCAAATCTCCCTAAAATAGCCCCAAAATATACCCCAAAACCCATCCCAAATCCCCCTAAAATAGCCCCAAAATATACCCCAAAACCCATCCCAAATCCCCCTAAAATAGCCCCAAAATATACCCCAAAACCCATCCCAAATCCCCCTAAAATTGCCCCAAAATCCCCCCAAATTATACCCCCAAATCCTTCCAAAATATACCCCAAAAGCTGCCCCAAATCCCCTTAAAATAGCCCTAAAATAGCCCCAAAATATACCCCAAAATCTGCTCCAAATCTCCCTAAAATAGCCCCAAAATCCCCCCAAATTATACCCCAAAAGCTGCCCCAAATCCCCTTAAAATAGCCCTAAAATATACCCCAAAACCCGTCCTAAATCCCCCTAAAATAGCCCCCAAATAGCCCCAAAATGTACCCGAAAAGCTGCCCCAAATCCCCTTAAAATAGCCCCAAAATCCCCCAAAATATACCCCAAAAGCTGCCCCAAATCCCCTTAAAATAACCCTAAAATAGCCCCAAAATATACCCCAAAACCCATCCCAAATCCCCCTAAAATAGCCCCAAAATATACCCCAAAACCCGTCCCAAATCCCCCTAAAATTGCCCCAAAATCCCCCCAAATTATACCCCCAAATCCTTCCAAAATATACCCCAAAAGCTGCCCCAAATCCCCTTAAAATAGCCCTAAAATAGCCCCAAAATATACCCCAAAATCTGCTCCAAATCCCCTTAAAATAGCCCCAAAATATACCCCAAAATCTGCCCCAAATCTCCCTAAAATAGCCCCAAAATATACCCCAAAATCTGCCCCAAATCTCCCTAAAATAGCCCCAAAATATACCCCAAAATCTGCCCCAAATCTCCCTAAAATAGCCCCAAAATATACCCCAAAATCTGCCCCAAATCTCCCTAAAATAGACCCAAAATCCCCCCAAATTATACCCCAAAAGCTGCCCCAAATCCCCCTAAAATAACCCCAAAATATACCCGAAAATCTGCCTCAAATGCCCCTAAAATAGCCCCAAAATATACCCCAAAACTTGCCCCAAATTCCCTTAAAATAGCCCTAAAATATACCCCAAAACCCGTCCTAAATCCCCCTAAAATTGCCCCAAAATTGCCCCAAAATCTGCCCCAAAACCTGCCCTGAATCCCCTTAAAATAGCCCCAAAATATACCCCAAAATATACCCCAAAACCCGTCCCAAATCCCCCCTAAAATAACCCCAAAATCCCCCGAAATCGCCCCAAAATCCCCCAAAATCCCCCAAATCCTCCCTGGCACCCCCAGACCCCCCCCCCGTGCCCCCAAATCCCCCCCAAATCCCCCCAAAATTCCCCAAAATTCCCCAAAATCCCCCCAAAATCCCCCCAAAATCCCCCCAAATCCCCCCAAAATTCCCCCACCCTCTAAGTCTGTGCCCCTCCCCCCTGGGTGCCCCCCCCGTGTCCGTGGGTGCCCCCCACCCACCCCTGGGTGCCCCCTCCCCACCCCTGGGTGCCCCCCCGTGTCCGTGGGTGCCCCCCTTCACTCCTGGGTGCCCCCCTGTCACCTGTGGGTGCCCCCCACCCACCTGTGGGTGTCCCTGGGTGCCCCCCCCGTGCCCCCCATGTCCGTGGGTGCCCCCCCCGTGTCTCTGGGTGCCCCCCCCGTGCCCCCCACCCACCCCTGGGTGCCCCCTCCCCACCGCTGAGTGCCCCCCCCCGTGTCCCTGGGTGCCCCCCACCCACCCCTGGCTGCCCCCCAGTGCCCCCCCCGTGCCCCCCGTGTCCGTGGGTGCCCCCCTGTCACCCCTGGGTGCGCCCCCCCATGTCCCTGGGTGCCCCCCCAAATCGGTGGGTGCCCCCCCCGTCACCTCTGGGTGCCCCCCACCCACCCCTGGATGTCCCCCAGTGCCCCCCCGTGCCCCCCGTGTCCGTGGGTGCCCCCCCCCAAATCTGTGGGTGCCCCCCCCGTGTCCGTGGGTGCCCCCTCCCCACCCCTGGGTGCCCCCCCCGTGTCCCTGGGTGCCCCCTCCCCACCCCTGGGTGTCCCCCCGTGTCCCTGGGTGCCCCCTCCCCACCCCTGGCTGCTCCCCAGTGCCCCCCCCATGTCCGTGGGTGCCCCCCACCCACCCATGGGTGCCCCCCCCCGTGCCCCCCCCCCCCCCCAGGAGGTGGTGACCGGGCTCTGCTTCGGGCGCTACGGGCGGGAGGAGAACACCCTGATCTGCACCTCCCGCGGTGGGTGGGGGTCCCTGGGGGGCACCCATGGGTGGGGGGAGGAGAACACCCTGATCTGCACCTCCCGCGGTGGGTGGGGGTCCCTGGGGAGGTCCTGGGGGGCACCCATGGGTGGGGGGAGGAGAACACCCTGATCTGCACCTCCCGCGGTGGGTGGGGGTCCCTGGGGGGGTCCTGGGGGTCCCTGGGGGGCACCCATGGGTGGGGGGAGGAGAACACCCTGATCTGCACCTCCCGCGGTGGGTGGGGGTCCCCTGGGGGGCACCCATGGGTGGGGAGGGGGCTCTGGGGGGCACCCATGGGTGGGGGGAGGAGAACACCCTGATCTGCACCTCCCGCAGTGGGTGGGGGTCCCTGGGGGGGTCCTGGGGGGGTCCCTGGGGGGCACCCATGGGTGGGGAGGGGGCTCTGGGGGGTCCCATGGGTGGGGGGAGGAGAACACCCTGATCCGCACCTCCCGCGGTGGGTGGGGGTCCCTGGGGGGGTCCTGGGGGGCACCCATGGGTGGGGGGAGGAGAACACCCTGATCTGCACCTCCCGCGATGGGTGGGGGTCCCTGGGGGGTCCCTGGGGGGTCCTGGGGGGCACCCATGGGTGGGGAGGGGGCTCTGGGGGGTCGCATGGGTGGGGGGAGGAGAACACCCTGATCTGCACCTCCCGCGGTGGGTGGGGGTCCCTGGGGGGCACCCATGGGTGGGGAGGGGGCTCTGGGGGGTCCCATGGGTGGGGAGGGGTCCCATGGGTGGTGGTGGGGTGGGGGGGGTTCCTGGGGGGCACCCATGGGTGGGGAGGGGGCTCTGGGGGGCACCCATGGGTGGGGGGGCTCTGGGGGGGTCCCATGGATGGGGAGGGGTCTCATTTAGGGGTGGGGGTCCTGGGGGGGCACCCATGGGTGAGGAGGGGTCGGGGGTTTGTGGGTGGGGGGGGGGGGGTGGTCGCTGAGTCCTCCGGGCCGGCAGGGGGCGCCCTGTCCATCCGGATGCTGCGGCGCCGCGCGGATTTGGGGGGGGGCCGTGGGGGAGGGGGGGGCGAGACCCCCCCCGTGCCCCTCCCCCGCCTGCCCCTCCCCCCCCGCACGCGGCTCTTCGTGGATCGGGCCCTGAGGGAGCGCGAGGACGCCCCCCGTGAGTGGGGGAGGGGCACCCAGGGGTGGGGGGAGGGGCACCCATGGGTGGGGGAGGGGCTTTGGGGGCTGGGGTCTTCCTGGGGATGGGGGGAGGGGCACCCAGGGGTGGGGGAGGGGCTTTGGGGGGCTGGGGTCCTCCTGGGGGCGGGGTTATGAGGTATCGGGGAGGGGCACCCAGGGGTGGGGGAGGGGCACCCATGGGTGGGGGAGGGGCTTTGGGGGGCTGGGGTGGTGCAGGGGTACCCAGGAGTGGGGGGGAATTTTGGGGTCTGGGGTCCTCCTGGGGAGGCGGGGAGGGGTCACCCATGGGTGGGGGAGGGGCTTTGGGGTCTGGGGTCCTCGGGGGGGGATGAGGCACCCATGGGTGGGGGGAAATTTGGGGCCTGGGGTCCTCCTGGGGGCGGGGTTATGAGGTACGGGGGAGGGGCACCCATGGGTGGGGGAGGGGCTTTGGGGTCTGGGGTCTTCCTGGGGGGGTGGATGAGGGGGCACCCACGGGTGGGGGGAGGGGCACCCATGGGGTGGGGGGAGGGGCACCCATCTTACGGCGTTCGATGGAGGGGGGAGGGCTTTGGGGGGGGGGTCTCCCCGAATTGGGGGGGGGGGGTCTGCAGCACCCATGGGTGGGGGAGGGGCACCCATGGGTGGGGGAGGGGCTTTGGGGTCTGGGGTCCTCCTGGGGGAGCACCCATGGGGTGGGGGGAGGGGCTTTGGGGGTCTGGGGTCCTCCTGGTGGGGTGGATGAGGGGGCACCCATGGGTGGGGGGAGGGGCACCCATTTAATGGCGTTTGATGGGGTGGGGAGGGGCTTTGGGGGCTGGGGGTCTTCCGGGGGGGGGGTGGGGAGGGGCACCCATGGGTGGGGGAGGAGGCACCCATGGGTGGGGGAGGGGCTTTGGGGTCTGGGGTCTTCCTGGGGGGAGCACCCATGGGGTGGGGGGAGGGGCACCCACTTTATGGTGTTTGGGGCACCCTTAATGGATGGGGAGGGGCTTTGGGGGGGTCTCCCCGAATTGGGGGGGGGGGTCCGCAGCACCCATGGGTGGGGGAGGGGCACCCATGGGTGGGGGAGGGGCTTTGGGGTCTGGGGTCCTCCTGGGGGGGATGAGGGGGCACCCATGGGTGGGGGGAGGGGCTTTGGGGTTTGGGGTCTTCCTGGGGGGAGCACCCATGGGGTGGGGGGAGGGGCACCCACTTGATGGCGTTTGGGGCACCCTTAATGGATGGGGAGGGGGTCTGGGGGGGTCTCCCCGAATTGGGGGGGGGTCCGCAGCACCCATGGGTGGGGGAGGGGCACCCATGGGTGGGGGAGGGGCTTTGGGGTCTGGGGTCTTCCTGGGGGAGCACCCATGGGGTGGGGGGAGGGGCACCCATTTTACGGCGTTTGATGGGGTGGGGAGGGGCTTTGGGGCCTGGGGGTCTTCCGGGGGGGGTCCGCAGCACCCATGGGTGGGGGAGGGGCACCCATGGGGTGGGGGAGGGGCTTTGGGGGTCTGGGGTCTTCCTGGGGGGAGCACCCATGGGGTGGGGGGAGGGGCACCCATTTTACGGCGTTCGATGGGGTGGCGAGGGGCTTTGGGGGGGGTCTCCCCGAATTTAGGGGGGGGGGGGTCCGCAGCACCCATGGGTGCCCCCCGCCCCTCCCCCAGGCATGCACGGGCGCTTCCAGCGGGATTTGGGGGGGCTCCGCCTCGGCGCCGCCCGGGGCCTGGCCCGAGCCCTGGGGGGGGGCGCTGCACCCAAAGGGGGGGACCCCCCCCTCACCCTGACGGCCACCGTGAGTCGGGGGGGACCCCGAGAAATGGGGGGGGACCCCAAAGTGGGGGAGAAAAAACCCCAAACTGGGAGCGCTGGGAGAGGGGGAATCCCAAACTGGGGGTGCTGGGAGGGGGGAAAAGCCAAACTGGGAGCGCTGGGAGGGGGGAAAAGCCAAACTGGGGGTGCTGGGAGGGGGGGGAATCTCAAACTGGGGGTGCTGGGAGAGGGGGGAAAAGCCAAACTGGGGGTGCTGGGAGGGGGGAAAAGCCAAACTGGGGGTGCTGGGAGGGGGGGAATCCCAAACTGGGGGTGCTGGGAGGGGGGGGAATCCCAAACTGGGGGTGCTGGGAGAGGGGAAAAGCCAAACTGGGAGCGCTGGGAGGGGGGAAAAGCCAAACTAGGGGTGCTGGGAGAGGGGGGAAAAGCCCCAAACTGGGGGAAAAACCCCAAACTGGGAGCGCTGGGAGGGGGGAAAAGCCAAACTGGGAGCGCTGGGAGAGGAAAAACCCCAAACTGGGAGCGCTGGGAGGGAGGGACCCTGAGAAATGAGGGCGCTGGGAGGGGGGAAACTCAAACTGGGAGCGCTGGGAGGGGGAAAAGCCCCAAACTGGGAGCGCTGGGAGGGGGGAAACCCAAACTAGGAGCGTTGGGAGAGGGGGGAATCCCAAACTGGGGGTGCTGGGAAGGGGGAAAAGCCAAACTGGGAGCGCTGGGAGAGGGGGGAATCCCAAACTGGGGGTGCTGGGAGGGGGGAAACCCAAACTGGGAGTGTTGAGAGAGGGGGGAATCCCAAACTGGGGGTGCTGGGAGGGGGGAAAAGCCAAACTGGGAGCGCTGGGAGGGGGAAAAGCCCAACTGGGAGTGCTGGGAGAGGAAAAACCCCAAACTGGGAGCGCTGGGAGGGAGGGACCCCGAGAAATGAGGGCGCTGGGAGGGGGGAAACTCAAACTGGGAGCGCTGGGAGGGGGAAAAGCCCCAAACTGGGAGCGCTGGGAGGGGAGGGAATCCCAAACTGGGAGTGCTGGGAGGGGGGAAACCCAAACTGGGAGCGCTGGGAGGGGGGAAAACCCAAACTGGGAGTGCTGGGAGGGGGAAAAAGCCAAACTGGGAGCACTGGGAGGGGGAAAAGCCCAACTGGGAGTGCTGGGAGGGGGGAAAAGCCAAACTGGGAGCGCTGGGAGAGGAAAAACCCCAAACTGGGAGCACTGGGAAGGAGGGACCCCGAGAAATGAGGGCGACTGGGAGGGGGGGGAAACTCAAACTGGGAGCGCTGGGAGGGGGGGAAACTCAAACTGGGAGCGCTGGGAGGGGGGAAAAGCCCAAACTGGGAGCGCTGGGAGGGGGGGGAATCCCAAACTGGGGTGCTGGGAGGGGGGAAAAGCCAAACTGGGAGCGCTGGGAGGGGGGGGAATCCCAAACTGGGAGTGCTGGAGGGGGGAAAGCCAAACTGGGTGCTGGGAGGGGGAAAAGCCAAACTGGGAGCGCTGGGAGGGGGAAAACCCCAAACTGGGAGCACTGGGAGGGGGGGAAACCCTAAACTGGGGGTGCTGGGAGGGGGGAAAAGCCCCAAACTGGGATCGCTGGGAGGGGGGGAAAACCCAAACTGGGGGTGCTGGGAGGGAGGGAATCCCAAACTGGGAGTGCTGGGGGGGGGGGGAAACCCAAACTGGGAGCGCTGGGAGGGGAAAAACCCCAAACTGGGAGCGCTGGGACGGGGGGAAAACCCAAACTGTGCTGGGAGGGGGGAAAACCCCAAACTGGGAGCGCTGGGAGGGAGGGACCCTGAGAAATGAGGGGGCTGGGAGGAGGGCAACCCCAAACTGGGAGCGCTGGGAGGGGGGAAACCCTAAACTGGGGGTGCTGGGAGGGGGAAAAGCCCAGCCAACTGGGAGCGCTGGGAGGGGGGAAAACCCAAACTGGGGGTGCTGGGAGGGAGGGAACCCCAAACTGGGCCTGGGAGGGAGGGAACCCAAACTGGGAGCACTGGGGGTCCTGGGGGATTTTGGGGTCCCTGGGGGGAATTGGGGTCCCCTGGGGGATTTGGGGGTCCCCCGGGGGTTTTGGGGGTCCCTGGGGGGATTTTGGGGTCCCCTGGGAGGATTTGGGGGTCCCTGGGGGGATTCTGGGGGTTCCTGGGGGGAATTTGGGGGTCCCTGGGGGGATTTGGGGGTCCCTGGGAGGATTTTGGGGTTCCTGGGGATGATTTTGGGGTCCCTGGGAGGATTTTGGGGTCCCTGGGGAGGATTTTGGGGGTCCCCGGGGGAATTTTGGCGGTCCCTGGGGGGATTTTGGGGTCCCTGGGGGGATTTTGGGGTCCCTGGGGAGGATTTTGGGGGTCCCCAAGGAGCATTTGGGATCCCTGGGGAATTTGGGGGTCCCTGGGGGAATTTGGGGGTCCCTGGGGAGGATTTGGGGGTCCCTGGGGAGGATTTTGGGAGTCCCCGGGAGGATTTTGGGGTCCCCGGGGGAATTTTGGCGGTCCCTGGGGGGATTTTGGGGTCCCTGGGGGGGATTTTGGGGGTCCCTGGGGGAATTTGGGGGTCCCTGGGGGAATTTGGGGGTCCCTGGGGGGGATTTTGGGGGGTTCCTGGGGTGGATTTTGGGGTCCCTGACCCCCCCCCTTTTCCCCCCCCCAGGTGCAGGGCCTGGGCCCCCGGCTCCGCCTGACTTTGGGGGTGCTGCTGCCCGGGGGGGCCCCCCCCGCCCCCCGACCTGGTGCTGCTGCTGCGCTGCCACCCCCCCCCGAAACGGCTGCAGCCCCCCCTGCATCAAGGTACCCCCAAAACACCCCGAAAACCCACCCAAAATCATCCCCAAAATACCCCAAAAACACCCCCAAAATCATCCCCAAAAGCACCTCAAAAACACCCCAAAAAGCACCCCAAAAACACCCTGAAAATCCACCCAAAACCACCCCAAAATACGTGAAAAATCCACCCCAAAAACACCTCAAAAATCCACCCTGAAACACCCAAAAAGCACCCCAAAATACCCCAAAAATCCACCCCAAAATCATCCCCAAAAGCACCCCAAAAACACCCTGAAAATCCACCCAAAACCACCCCCAAAAATCCCCCCAAAACCACCCCAAAAATCCCCCAAAATCCCCCCAAAACCACCCCAAAATACCTCAAAACCACACCAAAAACACCCCAAAAATCCACCCCAAAACCACCCCAAAAATCCACCCAAAACCACCCCAAAATACCCCAAAACCACACCAAAAACACCCCAAAAATCCACCCTAAAACACCCCAAAACTACCCCAAAAACACCCCAAAAACCAGCCCTAAACCACCCCAAAATCCACCCAAAAACCCACCCAAAAACACGCCAAAACCACCCCAAAAATACCCCAAAATCCACCCAAAACCACCCCAAAACCACCCCAAAATCCACCCAAAAATCCACCCAAAACCACCCCCAAAATCCCCCCAAAACCACCCCAAAATACCCCAAAAATCCACCCCAAAAACACCCCAAAAATCCACCCTAAAACACCCAAAAAGCACCCCCAAAACCACCCCAAAATCCACCCAAAAATCCACCCAAAAACACGCCAAAACCACCCCAAAAATACCCCAAAATCCACCCAAAACCACCCCAAAAACACCCCAAAAATCCACCCTAAAACACCCAAAAAGCACCCCAAAAAGACCCCAAAAATCCACCCCAAAATCCACCCAAAAACACCCCCAAAATCCACCCAAAACCCCCCCCAAAACACCCCCAAAATCCCCCCAAAACCACCCCAAAAACACCCCAAAAATCCACCCTAAAACACCCAAAAAGCACCCCAAAAAGACCCCAAAAATCCACCCCAAAATCCACCCAAAAACTCGCCCAAAATCCACCCAAAACACCCCCAAAATCCCCCAAAATACCCCCAAAATACCCCAAAAATCCACCCCAAAAACACCCCAAAAATCCACCCTAAAACACCCAAAAAGCACCCCCAAAACCACCCCAAAATCCACCCAAAACCACCCCAAAATCCCCCAAAATCCCCCCAAAACCACCCCATAAAACCCTAAAATTCCCCGCCCCCGAAATGGCTGCAGCTCCCCTGCATCAATTTTCCCCAATTTTTCCCCATTTCCCCCCAATTTTCCCCATTTCCCATTTTTCCCATTTTCCCCTGATTTTCCCCCATTTTCCCCACTTTCCCATTTCCCCCTGATTTTGCCCCATTTTCCCCCATTTCCCATTTTTCCCATTTTCCCCGGATTTTGCCCCATTTCCCCCATTTTCCCCCATTTCCCATTTTTCCCATTTCCCCCGATTTCCCCCATTTTTCCCATTTTCCCCGGATTTTGCCCCATTTCCCCCATTTTTCCCCATTTCCCGTTTTTCCCATTTCCCCCGGATTTTCCCCCATTTCCCGTTTTCCCCGGATTTTGCCCCATTTCCCCCATTTTCCCCTGATTTTCCCCATTTTTCCCATTTTCCCCTGATTTTACCCCATTTCCCCCATTTTCCCCCATTTCCCGTTTTTCCCATTTCCCCCTGATTTTGCCCCATTTCCCGTTTTTCCCATTTCCCCCTGATTTCCCCCATTTTTCCCATTTTCCCCGGATTTTGCCCCATTTCCCCCATTTTTCCCCATTTCCCGTTTTTCCCATTTCCCCCGGATTTTCCCCCATTTCCCGTTTTCCCCGGATTTTGCCCCATTTCCCCCATTTTCCCCTGATTTTCCCCATTTTTCCCATTTTCCCCTGATTTTACCCCATTTTCCCCCATTTTCCCTCATTTCCCATTTTTCCCATTTTCCCCGGATTTTGCCCCATTTCCCCCATTTCCCCCCATTTCCCATTTTTCCCATTTTCCCCTGATTTTCCCCCATTTTCCCCACTTTCCCATTTCCCCCTGATTTTGCCCCATTTCCCGTTTTTCCCATTTCCCCCTGATTTCCCCCATTTTTCCCATTTTCCCCGGATTTTGCCCCATTTCCCCCATTTTTCCCCATTTCCCATTTTTCCCATTTCCCCCGGATTTTCCCCCATTTCCCATTTTCCCCGGATTTTGCCCCATTTCCCCCATTTCCCCCTGATTTTCCCCGTTTTTCCCATTTTCCCCTGATTTTACCCCATTTCCCCCATTTTCCCTCATTTCCCATTTTTCCCATTTTCCCCTGATTTTGCCCCATTTCCCGTTTTTCCCGTTTTCCCCGGATTTTCCCCCATTTCCCATTTTTCCCATTTCCCCCTGATTTCCCCCATTTTTCCCGTTTTCCCCTGATTTTTCCCATTTTCCCCTGATTTTCCCCCATTTTCCCCACTTTCCCATTTCCCCCTGATTTTGCCCCATTTCCCGTTTTTCCCATTTTCCCCTGCTTTTGCCCCATTTCCCCCCATTTCCCATTTTTCCCGTTTTCCCTGGATTTTGCCCCATTTCCCCCATTTTTCCCCATTTCCCATTTTTCCCGTTTTCCCCGGATTTTCCCCCATTTCCCATTTTTCCCATTTCCCCCATTTTCCCCCATTTCCCATTTTTCCCATTTTCCCCGGATTTTGCCCCATTTCCCATTTTTCCCGTTTTCCCCGGATTTTGCCCCATTTCCCGCAGGTGCCGCTGCTGCTCCCGGGGCTCCGGTACCGCTTCGGGACCTGCCTGGAGCCGGGGGGGGGCCCGGGCAGGCTGCAGGTGAGGGTGGGCACCAGGGGGCACCTGGGGGGCACCCAGGGGGTCAGGGCACACCTGGGGGGGTCAGGGCACACCTGGGGGGCACCTGGGGGGACAAAGGACACACCTGGGGGGCACCTGGGGGGGTCAGGGCACACCTGGGGGGGCACAGGACACACCTGGGGGGCACTTGGGGGGCACCTGGGGGGCACCTGGGGGGACAAAGGACACACCTGGGGGGCACTTGGGGGGCACCTGGGGGGCAAAGGACACACCTGGGGGGCACCTGGGGGGGTCAGGGCACACCTGGGGGGGCACAGGACACACCTGGGGGGCACCTGGGGGGGCACAGGACACACCTGGGGGGCACCTGGGGGGCGTCAGGACACACCTGGTGGAGGAGGGGGCACCTGGGGGGGTCAGGGCACACCTGGGGGGCACCTGGGGGGGTCAGGGCACACCTGGAGGGGCACCTGGGGGATCAGGGCACACTTGGGGGGCACCTGGGGGGCACAGGACACACCTGGGGGGGCACCCGGGGGGGATCAGGGCACACCTGAGGGGGCACCTGGGGGGGGTTCACACCTGGGGGGGCACCCGGGGGGGTTCAGGGCACACCTGAGGGGGCACCTGGGGGGCACCCAGGGGATCAGGGCACACCTGGGGGGCACCTGGGGGGACAAAGGACACACCTGGGGGGCACCTGGGGGGGTCAGGGCACACCCGGGGGGGTTCAGGGCACACCTGGGGGGCACCTGGGGGGTCAGGGCACACCTGGGGGAGGGGGGGGCACACCTGGGGGGCACCTGGGGGGTCAGGACACACCTGGGGGAGGGGGGGCACACCTGGGGGGCACCTGGGGGGGCCAGGGCACACCTGGGGGAGGGGGGGCACACCTGGGGGGCACCAGGGGGCCCAGAGCACACCTGGGGGGCACCCGGGGGATCAGGGCACACCTGGGGGAGGGGGGGCACACCTGGGGGGCACCTGGGGGGCACCTGGGGGGTCACAAGGTGCCCCCTCTCTCTCTCCCCCCCAGGTGCTGGTGCTGCGCCAGGGCCGGGAGGGGCCTCTGCTGACGGCCCAGGTGGGGCTGCCCCCCGTGGGCACCTGAGGGGCACCTGGGCACAGCCGGGGGGGCACCTGGGGGCACCGGGGCACAGCTGGGGGCACCTGGACACACCTGGGGGCACCGGGGCACATCTGGACACACCTGGGCACACCCAGGGACACACCTGGGGGCACCTGGGCACACCTGGGGGCACAGCTGGGCACACCTGGGCACATCCAGGACACACCTGCGGGCACCGGGGCACACCTGGGCACACTTGGGCACATCCAGGACACACCTGGGCACACTTGGGGCACACCTGGGCACATCCAGGACACACCTGCGGGCACCGGGGCACACCTGGGGGCACATCTGGGCACATCCAGGACACACCTGCGGGCACCGGGGCACACTTGGGGCACACCCGGGCACACCCAGGACACACCTGCGGGCACCGGGGCACACCTGGGGGCACACCTGGGCACATCCAGGACACACCTGGGCACACTTGGGGCACACCCGGGCACATCCAGGACACACCTGCGGGCACCGGGGCACACCTGGGGGCACATCTGGGGGCAGCTGGACACACTGGGGCACACCTGGGCACACCCAGGGCACATCTGGGGCACACCTGGGTGACACCTGTGCCCCCCCCCCCCCCCCCCCGTGGTGCCCACCTGAGACACTCGAGTGTCACCTGGGGCACCGGCATCACCCCCCTCCCCCCCACCTGCCCAGTGTCACCAGCACCTGGCACCCCTCGCCTGGCACAGGCCTCACCTGTGCCCCCCTCACCTGTGCCCCCTCACCTGTGCCCCCCTCACCTGGCACTGGTGTCACCTGTGCCCCCTCACCTGTGCCCCTCTCACCTGTGCCCCCTCACCTGGCACCAGTGTCACCTGTGCCCCGCTCACCTGTGCCCCCTCACCTGGCACCAGTGTCACCTGTGCCCCGCTCACCTGTGCCCCTCTCACCTGGCACTGGCGTCACCTGTGCCCCGCTCACCTGTGCCCCCCTCACCTGGCACCAGTGTCACCTGTGCCCCCTCACCTGTGCCCCCCTCACCTGTGCCCCCTCACCTGGCACTCGTGTCACCTGTGCCCCCTCACCTGTGCCCCCTCACCCGGCACTGGTGTCACCTGTGCCCCTCTCACCTGTGCCCCCTCACCTGGCACCGGCATCACCTGTGCCCCCTCACCTGTGCCCCTCTCACCTGTGCCCCTCTCACCTGGCATCGGCGTCACCTGTGCCCCCTCACCTGTGCCCCCTCACCTGGCACCGGCGTCACCTGTGCCCCCTCACCTGTGCCCCCTCACCTGTGCCCCCTCACCTGGCATTGGTGTCACCTGTGCCCCCCTCACCTGGCACCGATCTCACCTGTGCCCCCTCCCCCGTGCCCCCCCCGTGCCCCCAATAAAGCTCCCGGTGCCGCAGCCCTGCCTGATTGGGGGAGGGGCGGCCCCAGTGCTCCCAGTGCCCTCCCAGTGCCCTCCCAGTGCCCTCCCAGTGCTCCCAGTACCACCAGTATTGGCTGGGAACGAGTCCCAGTGCTCCCAGTGCCCTCCCAGTACCACCAGTACTGGCTGGGAGCGAGTCCCAGTGCTCCCAGTGCCCTCCCAGTGCCCTCCCAGTACCCTCCCAGTGCCACCAGTACTGGCTGGGAACAAGTCCCAGTGCTCCCAGTGCCCTCCCAATGCCCTCCCAGTGCCACCAGTATTGGCTGGGAACAAGTCCCAGCACTCCCAGTGTCCTCCCAGTGCTCCCAGTACCACCAGTACTGGCTGGGAACGAGTCCCAGTGCTCCTAGTGCCCTCCTAGTGTCCTCCCAGTGCTCCCAGTACCACCAGTATTGGCTGGGAACGAGTCCCAGTGCTCCCAGTGCTCTCCCAGTGCCCTCCCAGTACCACCAGTATTGGCTGGGAACAAGTCCCAGTGCTCCCAGTGCCCTCCCAGTGCCCTCCCAGTGCTCCCAGTGCCACCAGTACTGGCTGGGAACGAGTCCCAGTGCCCTCCCAGTGCTCCCAGTACCACCAGTATTGGCTGGGAGCGAGTCCCAGTGCCCTCCCAGTGCCTCCCAGTGCCCTCCCAGTACCACCAGTACTGGCTGGGAACGAGTCCCACTGCCCTCCCAGTGCTCCCAGTACCACCAGTACTGGCTGGGAATGAGTCACAGTGCCCTCCCAGTGCTCCCAGTGCCCTCCCAGTGCCCTCCCAGTGCTCCCAGCGCCCTCCCAGCGCCCTCCCAGCGCCCTCCCAGTGCTCCCAGTTCAGTCACTGGTGCCATTTGTCTTTATTGAGCCACGACACAAACCCAGCGGGGGCTGAACTGGGACGAACTGGGAGCCACTGGGCCGGACTGGGAGGTTCCCCCCCCCATCTCCCGCCCCCCTCCCCCCCCCGCTCCCCAAATCGGGGTCATTGCTTGGGGGGAGGGGCGGGAGCTGGGGGGGGCCCCAAAATCCGGGGGGGGGGGGGGGGGGGGGTTGGGAGGGTTTGGGGGGGGTCCCCAAAATAAAGGGGGGAGGGGTCCCAGGGGTCCGGGGGGGTCCCCAAAATCCAGAGGGACCCCAAAATCCCGGGGGGGGAGGGGTTGGGGGTCCCCAAAATCCGGGGGGCTCCAAGGTCTGGGGGGGGCGGGGGGGGGGGGGTCCCGGAGTTTGGGGGGGGTCCCCAAAATACTGGAAGGGGGGGGGGTCCTGGAGGGGTCCCCAAAATCCGGGGGGGGGTCCCAAAATCCGGGGGGGTCCTGGGGGGGTCCCCGACATTCAGGGGGACCCCAAAATCTGGAGGGGGGGGAGGGGTTGGGGGGACCCCGGAGTTTGGGGGGGGGGGGGGGGGGCTCGGGGGTCCCCAAGATCCGGGGGGTCCCCAAAATCCGGGGGGGTCCCCGGTCCGGGGGGGTCCCCGGGGTTGGGGGGGTCCCCAAAATCCGGGGGGGGTCCCCAAAATCGAGGGGGGTCCCCAAAATCCGGGGGGGTCCTCAAGATCCAGGGGGGTCCCAGGGGTCCGGGGGGGTCCCCAAAATCCGGGGGGTCCCGGGGGTTGGGGGGTCCCCAAAATCCGGGGGGGTCCTCAAGATCCAGGGGGGTCCCCAAAATCCGGGGGGGTCCCAGGTCCGGGGGGTCCCCAAAATCCGGGGGGGTCCCCAAAATCCGGGGGGGTCCCAGGTCCGGGGGGTCCCCAAAATCCGGGGGGGTCCTCAAGATCCAGGGGGGGTCCCAGGTCCGGGGGGGTCCCCAAAATCCGGGGGGGGTCCCAGGTCCGGGGGGGTCCCGACGGCGGCGGGGGGGGGTCCCGGGGGTGCCCCCCCCCCCTCAGAAGCTCACCAGTGTGTACACCATACTGGGAGGGGAGGGGCACGCTGGGGCTCCCAGTACGGCCCAATGCCGGCTCCCAGTACGGCCCAGTGCGGGCTCCCAGTACGGCCCAGTGCCGGCTCCCAGTATGGCCCAGTTCATCCCAGTGCACCCCCCTGCCTCCCATAGCTCCCAGTCCCTCCCAGTGCCCTCCCAGTCCACTCCCAGTCCCAGCCCAGCTCATCCCAGTCCCTCCCAGTGCCCCCCAGTCCTTCCCAGTGTCCCCCCAGTCACTCCCAGTGTCCCCTCAGTCCTTCCCAGTCCACTCCCAGTGCCTCCCGCTCCCCTCCAACACCCTCCCAGCGGCTCCCAGTGGCTCCCAGTCCCTCCCAGTCCACTCCCAGTCACTCCCAGTGCCCCCCCAGTCCACTCCCAGTCCACTCCCAGTGCCTCCCACTCCCCTCCAACACCCTCCCAGTGGCTCCCAGTGGCTCCCAGTCCACTCCCAGTCACTCCCAGTGCCCCCCCAGTCCACTCCCAGTCCACTCCCAGTGCCTCCCGCTCCCCTCCAACACCCTCCCAGTGGCTCCCAGTCCCCTTCCAGTCCCTCCCAGTCCACTCCCAGTGCCTCCCGCTCCCTTCCAACACCCTCCCAGCGGCTCCCAGTGGCTCCCAGTGGCTCCCAGTCCCTCCCAGTCCACTCCCACTGCCTCCCCCTCCCCCCAAACACCCTCCCAGTGTCCCCCAGTCCCTCCCAGTCCACTCCCAGTCCCTCCCAGTCCACTCCCAGTCCCTCCCAGCGCCCCCCCAGTCCACTCCCAGTCCACTCCCAGTGCCTCCCGCTCCCCTCCAACACCCTCCCAGCGGCTCCTAGTGGCTCCCAGTGGCTCCCAGTCCACTCCCAGTCCCTCCCAATCCCCTCCCAGTCCACTCCCAGTGCCTCCTGCTCCCCTCAAACACCCTCCCAGTGCCCCCCAGTCCCTCCCAGCGTCCCCCCAGTCCCTCCCAGTCCACTCCCAGTCACTCCCAGTGTCCCCTCAGTCCTTCCCAGTCCACTCCCACTGCCTCCCGCTCCCCTCCAACACCCTCCCAGCGGCTCCCAGTGGCTCCCAGTCCCCTTCCAGTCCCTCCCAGTCCACTCCCACTGCCTCCCACTCCCCCCAAACACCCTCCCAGTGCCCCCCAGTCCCTCCCAGCGTCCCCCCAGTCCCTCCCAACATCCCCCCAGTCCACTCCCAGTCACTTCCAGTGCCCCCCAGTCCCTCCCAGTCCACTCCCAGTGCCTCCCGCTCCCCTCAAACGCTCTCCCAGTGCCTCCCAGTCCCTCCCAGTGTCCCCAGTCCCCTCCCAGTCCCTCCCAGTGCCTCCCGCTCCCCTCCAACACCCTCCCAGCGGCTCCCAGTGGCTCCCAGTCCCCTTCCAGTCCCTCCCGGTCCACTCCCAGTGCCTCCTGCTCCCCCCAAACACCCTCCCAGTGCCCCCCAGTCCCTCCTAGCATCCCCCCAGTCCACTCCCAGTCACTCCCAGTGCCCCCCCAGTCCACTCCCAGTCCACTCCTAGTGCCTCCCGCTCCCCTCCAACACCCTCCCAGCGGCTCCCAGTGGCTCCCAGTCCCTCCCAGTCCCTCCCAGTCCACTCCCAGTGCCTCCTGCTCCCCTCAAACACCCTCCCAGTGCCCCCCAGTCCCTCCCAGCGTCCCCCCAGTCCCTCCCAGTCCACTCCCAGTCACTCCCAGTGTCCCCTCAGTCCTTCCCAGTCCACTCCCACTGCCTCCCGCTCCCCTCCAACACCCAGCGGCTCCCAGTGGCTCCCAGTCCCCTTCCAGTCCCTCCCGGTCCACTCCCACTGCCTCCCGCTCCCCTCCAACACCCTCCCAGCGGCTCCCAGTGGCTCCCAGTCCCCTTCCAGTCCCTCCCAGTCCACTCCCAGTGCCTCCCACTCCCCTCCAACACCCTCCCAGCGGCTCCCAGTCCCCTTCCAGTCCCTCCCAGTCCACTCCCAGTGCCTCCCGCTCGCCTCCAACACCCTCCCAGCGGCTCCCAGCGGCTCCCAGTGCTCCCAGTGGCACCTGTACAGGTAGTAGAAGAAGGAGAGCAGGTAGAAGGCGAGTTTGCACCAGGCCTCCTTCTGGCAGTAGCCCAGGATGTCGGCGTCCATGATGGACACGGCGTCAAAGAGCCCCTCGGAGCCATCGGCCGGGCGGTGGAAGTACCTGGGGGGTCACTGGGGTCACTGGGGAGACTGGGGGATACTGGGGAGACTGGGGGGACTGGGGGGATTGGGGGGACTGGGGTAACTGGGGGGATTTGGGGGACTGGGGGTACTGGAGGGGACACGGCATCAAAGAGCCCCTCGGAGCCGTGATGGCGGTGGAAGGGCCTGGGGGGTCACTGGGGACACTGGGGAGACTGGGGGATACTGGGGGGAGTGGGGGGGTCACTGGGGATACTGGGGTTACTGGGGGGACTGGGGGGAATGGGGATACTGGGGGGGTCATGGGGGGTCATGGGGGGACACGGCATCAAAGAGCCCCTCGGAGCCGTCGGCCGGGCGGTGGAAGTACCTGGGGGGTCACTGGGGTCACTGGGGAGACTGGGGGATACTGGGGTTACTGGGGGGAGTGGGGATACTGGGGGGACTGGGGGATTATGGGGGGACACGGCGTCAAAGAGCCCCTCGGAGCCGTGATGGGCGGTGGGAGGGCCTGGGGGGTCACTGGGGTCACTGGGGAGACTGGGGGGTCACTGGGGTCACTGGGGAGACTGGGGGAGACTGGGGGGACTGGGGGGACTGGGGGGATTTGGGGGACTGGGGGTACTGGAGGGGACACGGCATCAAAGAGCCCCTCGGAGCCGTCGGCCGGGCGGTGGAAGCGCCTGGGGGGTCACTGGGGGGGTCACTGGGGTCACTGGGGAGACTGGGGGATACTGGGGGGACTGGGGATACTGGGGGGACTGGGGGGTCATGGGGGGTCATGGGAGGACACTGGGACACAGCGTCAAAGAGCCCCTCGGAGCTGTGATGGGCGGTGGAAGGACCTGGGGACAGACACACTGGGGACACTGGGGGGCACTGGGGATACTGGGGGGACTGGGGACACTGGGGACACTGGGGATACTGGGGGGACTGGGGACCCTGGGAGGACACTGGGGCCTCAGGGCTGTGGGGACACTGGGGATACTGGGAGGACATGGGGGGGACACTGGGGGCACTGGGGGCACTGGGGATACTGGGGACACTACAGACACACTGGGGACACTGGGGACACACTGGGGACACTGCATCACCCAGTTCCCCCCCCCCAGGACCCCCCCAAATCCTCCCAGGACCCCCCCAGGACCCCCCCAAACCCCTCCAGGACCCCTCAGACCCCCCCAGAACGCCCTCAGACCCCCCCCAGGACCCCCCAAGGACCCCCCAGGACCCCCGAAGACCCCCCAGACCCCTCCCAGGACCCCCCCAAGGACCCCCCCGCACCTCCAGAGGTGGTAGAGCAGCAGGGGCAGGTTCAGCCCCAGCGTCACCCAGACCCCTCCTGACCCCCCTGGGACCCCCCAAACCCCCCCAGGACCCCCCCAGGACCCCCCCAAGGAGCCCCCCGCACCTCCAGAGGTGGTAGAGCAGCAGGGGCAGGTTCAGCCCCAGCGTTACCCAGGCCCCCCAAACCCCCCTGGGACCCCCCAAACCCCCCTGGGACCCCCCAAACCCCCCCAGGACCCCTCTAGGACCCCCCAGGACCCCCGAAGACCCCTCCAGGACCCCCCAGACCCCCCCAGAACGCCCTCAGACCCCCCAGGACCCCCCCAGGACCCCCCCAAGGACCCCCAGACCCCCCAGGACCCCCCCAGGACCCCCAGGACCCCCCCAAGGACCCCCCCGCACCTCCAGAGGTGGTAGAGCAGCAGGGGCAGGTTCAGCCCCAGCGTCACCCAGACCCCCCAAACCCCCCTGGGACCCCCCCAAACCCCCCCAGGACCCCCCCAGGACCCTCCAGGACCCCCCAGGACCCCCCCAAGGACCCCCCCGCACCTCCAGAGGTGGTAGAGCAGCAGGGGCAGGTTCAGCCCCAGCGTCACCCAGACCCCCCAAACCCCCCTGGGACCCCCCCAAACCCCCCCAGGACCCCCCCAGGACCCTCCAGGACCCCCCAGGACCCCCCCAAGGACCCCCCCGCACCTCCAGAGGTGGTAGAGCAGCAGGGGCAGGTTCAGCCCCAGCGTCACCCACTCGGCCGCGCACAGGAACATGAGGCAGAAGAGGCCGTGGATGCAATACTCGGGCACCACCAGCTGGGGGCGACACCGGCGTCACCCCAGTGTGCCCCCAGGGTCACCCCACTGTCCCCAGGGTCACCCCATTATCCCCAGGGTCACCCCATTGTCCCCCAGGGTTACCCCATTGTCCCCAGGGTCACCCCACTGTGCCCAAAGCCGCCCCTTGTCCCCAAAGCCACCCCACTGTGCCCAGGGTCACCCCATTGTCCCCCAGGGTTACCCCATTGTCCCCAGGGTTACCCCATTATCCCCAGGGTCACCCCAGTGTGCCCCCAGGGTCACCCCACTGTCCCCAGGGTCACCCCATTGCCCCCAGGGTTACCCCATTGTCCCCAGGGTCACCCCACTGTGCCCAAAGCCGCCCCTTGTCCCCAAAGCCACCCCACTGTGCCCAGGGTCACCCCATTGTGCCCCCAGGGTCACCCCATTATCCCCAGGGTCACCCCATTGTGCCCAGGGTCACCCCCCTGCCCCCAGGGCCACCCCACTGACCCCACCCCATTGCCCCCAGGGCCACCTCACTGCCCCCAGGGTCACCCCATTACCCCCAGGGCCACCCCATTGTCCCCAAGGCCACCCCACTGTCCCCAAAGCCGCCCCTTGTCCCCAAAGCCACCCCACTGTGCCCAGGGCCACCCACTGTCCCCCAGGGCCACCCCATTGTGCCCAGGGCCACCCCATTGTCCCCCAGGGCCACCCCACTGTCCCCAGGGCCACCCCACTGTCCCCCAGGGCCACCCCATTGCACCCAGGGCCACCCCATTGCACCCAGGGTCACCCCATTGTGCCCCCAGGGTCACCCCATTGTGCCCCAGGGCCACCCCACTGTCCCCAGGGTCACCCCACTGTCCCCAGGGCCACCCCATTATCCCCAGGGCCACCCCACTGTCCCCCAGGGCCACCCCATTGTCCCCCAGGGTCACCCCACTGTCCCCAGGGCCACCCCCTGTCGGTTTTGGGGAGGGGGGGTCGCTGTAGAGAGCGGGGCCGGTTTGGGGGGGTCGGATTTGGGGGAGGGGAGGTCAGTTTTTGGGGAGGGGGGGTCAGGTTTTTTGGGGGGGGGTCAGGTTTTGGGGGGGTCGGTTTTTGGGGGGGTCAGTTTTTGGGGGGGTCAGTTTTTGGGGGAGAGGGGATCAGGTTTTTTTGGGGGATCAGTTTTTTGGGGGGGTCAGTTTTGGGGAGGGGGGTCAGGATTTTTTTGGGAGGGTCAGTTTGGGGGGGGGTCAGTTTTTGGGGGAGAGGGGATCAGGTGTTTTTGGGGGGTTCGGCTTTGGGGGGGGTCAGTTTTTGGGGAGGGGGGGGTCAGGTTTTTTGGGGTAGACTCAGGTTTTTTTGGGAGTTCATTTTTTTGGGAGGGGGCAGTTTTTGGGGGAGGGGGGGTCAGGTTTTTTTGGGGGAGGGGGGTCAGGTTTTTTGGGAGTTTGGTTTTTGGGGGGGGTCAGGTTTTTGGGGGGTCAGTTTTTGGGGGAGGGGGGTCAGGTTTTTTGGGGGGTCAGATTTTTGGGGAGTTCAGTTTTTGGGGGGGTCAGTTTTTGGGGGAGGGGGTTCAGGTTTTTTGGGGGGTCAGTTTTTGGGGGGGTTCGGTTTTTGGGGGGGGTCAGTTTTTTGGGGCGTCAGTTTTTTGGGGGGGTTCGGTTTTTTGGGGGTTCAGTTTTTTGGGGGGTCAGTTTTTGGGGGGTCGATTTTTTGGGGGGGTCAGTTTTTGGGGGAGAGGGTTCAGGTTTTTTGGGGGCGTCAGGATTTTTGGGGGGGTCAGATTTTTGGGGAATTCAGTTTTTGGGAGAGTCAGTTTTTGGGGGAGGGGGGAAGTTTTTGGGGGGTCAGTTTTTGGGGGGTTCGGTTTTTGGGGGGGTCAGGATTTTTGGGGGGGGTTCGGTTTTTTGGGGGGTCAGTTTTGGGGGGGGTTCGGTTTTTGGGGGGTTCGGTTTTGGGGGGGTCAGTTTTTGGGGGAGGGGGTTCTGGTTTTTTTGGAAGTGCTCGGTTTTTTGGGGGGTCAGTTTTTGGGGGAGGGGGTTCTGTTTTTTTGGGGGGGGTCCGATTTTTTGGGGGGGGTCCGATTTTTTGGGGGGGGGTCCCCACCTTGCGCAGGAGGCAGCAAATCCTCTCGATGTTTTTCAACCGCTCGCGCTGGGGGGGGGGGGGAAAGAAATTGGGGGGTTTGGGGGGGGTCCCCAACCCCTGGGTGCCCCCACCCCCCCCCAAAGACCCCCCCAAGACGCCCCCGCACCCCCTCGCTGGGTTTGGGGGGGGGGGAGGGGGAGCTGTCGGTGCCCCTCCCCACCCCCCGAGGGTTTTTTTGGGGGGGGGGGGGAGGGGGAGCAGGAATGGGGTCGGGGGGGGAGGGGCTGGGCCCGTCCCCGGTTTTGGGGGGGGCTAAAAATAGAACCCGACCTCGATTCCTCCCCCCCCTCCCCCCACCCTCGACCCAGAACCCCCCCCCCCCCAGTTCTACCCCTCCCCCCCCAACCCGGACATCTGCCCCTCCCCCACTCGCGGGGGGGGGATTTTGGGGGTCCCTGGGGAGTTGGGGGTGGGGGGTCTAAGGGGGGGGAGGGGTCCCATGGGAGGGAGCTCAGGGGTGCTATGGGGGGGGGGAGGGGTGGTCATGAGTGGGGGAGGGGACTCAGGAGTTTTGGGGGGGGGGGGTCCCAAGGGTGGGGGAGGGGGTGTCCATGGTGGGGGGGGGTGCTGCAGGGGGGTCCGGGGGGGGTCTGAGGGGGTCCTGGGGGGGGTCCTGGGGGTCTCAGGGGGGTCCCGGGGGGCGTCCCGGGGGTCTCTGGGGGGTCTCGGGGGGGTCCTGGGGGTCTCAGGGGGGTCCCGGGGGGGGTCCCGGGGGTCTCTGGGGGTCTCGGGGGGGTCCTGGGGGTCTGAGAGTGTCCGGGGGAAATTGGGGGGGAGGGGCTGAGTTTGGAGGGGTCTGAGGGGGTTTGGGGAGGGGTCCCGGGGGTCTCTCGGGGGGGCGATCCTGAGGGGGTCCTGGGGGTCCCGGGGGGGTCCCGGGGGGGTCCGGGGCCACTCACCGCCCGCGCGGGGTTGCCCTGATCGATCGGGTTCTTGAAGTCCGTTCGGAGCTCGTCAAAGGCGATGATCTGGGGGGGGGGGGGGGTGGAGAGGGGAGAGGAATTGGGGGAGGGGCTCTGAGGGGACCCCGAGGTTCCAACACCCCCCCGAGACCCCCCCCCAAACCCTCCCCCACCCCCACAGCGGCTCCACAGCGAGGTGGGGGAGGGGAAAGGGGCAGCGTGAAGGGACCCAGAGACCCCAAAATCCCCCCAGACCCCCCCCCTCCCCCACCAAAGACCCCCCCCCCCCACGCCGAACGCGGGGGGAGGGGTGCACACCCCAGACCCCCCCGCCCCCCCAAAAAAACACCCCCAAAACCCCAAAACTGCCCCAAAATCCCCCCCCAGGCCTCTCTGGACCCCTCCCCAAACCCATCCCGGGGGGGGAAAGGGGGACCCAGACCCCCCCCTCCCCAATTTCTCCCCGGACCCCCCCCCCCCCAAACCCCCCCCAGACCCTCTGGACCCCCGCCCCCACGTCCAAAACCCCCCCAAAAAGGCGCCAGCGGAGCCGCTGCATCCGTTGCCATGGCAACAGCGCCGCTTAGCAACGGCCTTGGAAACGGCGATGGGGAGGGGGAGGGGGAGGCTGAACCCCCCCCGAGACCCCCCCGGGACCCCCCCGGGGTCTCCCCAAAACTCCTCCACTCCCCCCTCCCCCCGCTGTTGCCATGGTAACCCGCCCCCCCCCTCTTTTCCCAAATGCCGCCGTTGCTTAGCAACGCCCCCCCCCCCTCCAGCGCATCCCTGGAGCCCCCCCCCGCGTTGCCTGGCAACGCCTCCCCCCCCCCCAATTCGTGACCCGGCAACGCCGCCCCCTCCCCAAATTCGCCCCCCTCCCCAAATTCTCCCCCCTCCCCAAATTCGCCCCCCTCCCCAAATTCTCCCCCTCCCCAAATTCTCCCCCCTCCTCAAATTCTCCCCCCTCCCCAAATTCCCCCCTCCCCAAATTCGCCCCCTCCCCAAATTCTCCCCCCTCCCCAAATTCTCCCCTTCCCCAAATTCGCCCCTCCCCAAATTTGCCCCCCTCCCCAAATTCGCCCCCCTCCCCAAATTCTCCCCCCCTCCCCAAATTCGCCCCCTCCCCAAATTCTCCCCCTCCCCAAATTCTCCCCCTCCCCAAATTCGCCCCCCTCCCCAAATTCGCCCCCTCCCCAAATTCTCCCCCTCCCCAAATTCTCCCCCTCCCCAAATTCGCCCCCTCCCCCAATTCTCCCCCCTCCCCAAATTCGCCCCCCTCCCCAAATTCGCCCCCTCCCCAAATTTTGGGTACCGAACCCACCCTGGAGGGGGGGTTCAGGTGTCACCTCCGACCTCCCCCCATGACCCCCCCCACCTGAGACCCCCCCAAAATTTCCATTCCCCCCCCCCCACCTGCGCATCCCCTGGAGGGGGGGAGGGGCGGTTTGGGGACAATTCCCGACTCCTCCAGGACCCCCCCCCCAAAATCTCGACCACCCCCCCAAAATCTCAAACCCCCCCTCAAAACCTCGACCCCCCCCCCTCCCCCACATCCACCTGCCCATCCCAGACCCCCCCCCCCCACACCGGTAAAGGGGGGGGGGGAGGGGCGGTTTGGGGACAATTCCTGACTCCCCCCCCCAAAATCTCGACCCCCCCCCCAAAATTTCGACCACCCCCCAAAAATCTCGATGCCCCCCTCAAAACCTCGACCCCCCCCCTCCCCCACATCCACACCCCCCCCCCCCACCCCCCTCCTCACCGCGAAAAGAGGGGGGAGGGGCGACTCGGCGACAATTCCCATCTCCCCCATCCCCCACCCCCCCCCCAAAAAAAATTTGGGGGTGCCCCCCCCCGGCCCCCCCCGGCCCCCCGGCCCCACTCACGTGCCAGATGACGAAGAAGATGAGGGAGGCGCAGAGCACGAGGGTCAGCATGTAACAGAAGGCGGCGAAGGTGAACGCCATGATGGGGGGGGGGGGAGGGGCGCGGGGGGGGGGAGGGGGAGGGGAGGGGAGTTGAGGTGGGGGGGGGGGGGGGGCCTCAGCCCCGGGGTCCGGCCATGGCGGGGGAAGGGGGGGGCAAAAAAAAAAAAAAAAGGGGGGGAAGGGGGGGGGTCCCCGAAATTGTCGCTACCGAGAGCCGGGGCCGGCGGGCGCCATGGCCCGGGAGGGGGAGGGCTGGGGAGGGGGAGGGGCGAGGGGAGGGAGGGGCTTCGGAAGGGGTTGGGGGGGTGGGGGAGGTGGGGGTGGAGGGGTTGGGGGAGGGGTTTGGGGGGGGTGGGAGGGGTTTGGGGGTTGGGGGAGGGGATTTGGGGCTTGGGGAGGGAGGGGCTTGGGGAGGGGGAGGGTTTTGGAAGGGTTTGGGGTGAGGGGGGTGGGGGTTGAGGGTTGGGGGGGTTGGGGGAGGGGCTTGGAGTGTGGGAGGGGTTGGGGAGGGGTTTGGGGGGTTGGGGGGAGGGGATTTGGGGAGAGTGGAGGAGGGGTTTGGGGAGGGGCTTGGGGAGGGGCTTGGGGAGGGGGAGGGGTTGGGGGGCTTGGGGGAGGGTGGGGGAGGGGCGTGGGGAGGGGCTTGGGAGGGGGAGGGGATTTGGGGTTTGGGGGGAGGAGATTTGGGGGGGTGGGGGAGGGGCTTGGGGTGTGGGAGGGGTTTGGGGGTTGGGGGAGGGGCTTGAGGGTTGGGGGAGGGGCTTGGGGAGTTGAGGGGGGGGGGCTCAGCCCCGGGGTCCGGCCATGGCGGGGGGAAGGGGGGGCAAAAAAAAAAAAAAAGGGGGGGAAAGGGGGGGGGTCCCCGAAATTGTCGCTACCGAGAGCCGGGGCCGGCGGGCGCCATGGCCCGGGAGGGGGGAGGGGCTGGGGGAGGGGGAGGGGCGAGGGGGGGAGGGGCTTCGGAAGGGGTTGGGGGGTGGGGGGAGGTGGGGGTGGAGGGGTTGGGGGAGGGGTTTGGGGGGTGGGAGGGGTTTGGGGGTTGGGGGGAGGGGATTTGGGGCTTGGTGAGGGAGGGGCTTGGGGAGGGGCTTGGGGAGGGGGAGGGGTTTTGGAAGGGTTTGGGGGTGAGGGGGGTGGGGGTTGAGGGGTTGGGGGGGTTGGGGGAGGGGCTTGGAGTGTGGGAGGGGTTGGGGAGGGGTTTGGGGGGTTGGGGGGAGGGGCTTGGGGTTTGGGAGGGGTTTGGGGGTTGGGGAGGGGATTGGGGAGGGTGGGGGAGGGGCTTGGGGAGGGGGAGGGGTTTGGGGGGGTTGGGGGGAGGGGATTTGGGGTGTGGGAGGGGTTTGGGGTTGGGGGGAGGGGATTTGGGGAGAGTGGGGGAGGGGCTTGGGGTGTGGGAGGGGTTTGGGGAGGCGTTTGGGGGGGTTGGGGGAGGGGCTTGGGGAGGGGCTTGGGGAGGGGGAGGGGTTGGGGAGGGGATTTGGGGGGTTTGGGGGGAGGGGCTTGGGGTTTGGGAGGGGTTTGGGGGATTTGGGGAGGGGCTGGGGGTGTGGAGGGGCTTGGGGGTTTGGGGGAAGGGGCTTGGGGTGGGGGAGGGGTTTGGGAGGGTGGGAGAGGGGCTTGGGGTGGGGGAGGGGTTTGGGGTGAGGGGGTTTTGGGGGTTTTGGGGGGAGGGGCTTGGGATGTCGGAGGGGTTTGGGGGTTGGGGGGAGGGCATTTGGGGAGGGTGGGGGAGGGGCTTGGAGTGTGGGAGGAGTTGGGGAGGGGATTTGGGGAGGGTGGGGGAGGGCGTGGGAGGGAGGGGATTTAAAGGGGTGGAGGAGGGGGTGGGGCTTGAGGGGGAGGGGCTCGGAGAGGGGAGGGGCTTGGGAGCAGCAAAGGGGGCGGGCTGAGGGGGCGGGGCTGAGGGGGGGCTTGGGGGGACACCTGGGGGAGACCCGTGGGGACACCCATGGGACACCTGGGACACCTGGGTGACACCCATGGGACACCTGGGGACACCCATTGGACACCCTTGGGACACCCTTGGGACACCTGGGACACCTGGGACACCCATGGGACACCTGGGTGACACCCGTGGGACACCTGGGACAGCCATGGGACATCTGGGGGACACCCATGGGACACCTGGGTGACACTGGGGACACCATGGGACACCCATGGGACACCTGGGGGACACCCTTGGGACACCTGGGACACCTGGGTGACAGCCATGGGACACCTGGGTGACACCTGGGACACCCATGGGACACTCGTGGGGATATCTGGGACACCTGGGGGACACTTGGGGGACACCCATGGGACACGTGGGACACCCATGGGACAGCTGGGGGACACCTGGGACACCCATGGGATACCTGGGGGACACTTGGGGGACACCCATGGGACACCTGGGCGACACCCATGGGACACCCATGGAACACCTGGGTGACACTCGTGGGACACCTGGGTGACACCCATGGGACACCTGGGACACCTGGGACACCTGGGACACCCATGGGACACTCGTGGGACACCTGAGACACCTGGGGGACACCCATGGGACACCTGGGGGACATTTGGGGGACACCCATAGGATACCTGGGACACTTGGGTGACACCCGTGGGACAGCTGGGACAGCCATGGGACACCTGGGGGACACCTGGGTGACACCTGGGGGACACCTGGGACAGCCATGGAACACCTGGGTGACACTTGGGGGACACCCATGGGACACCTGGGGGACACCTGAGACACCTGGGTGACACCCATGGGACACCTGAGACACCCATGGGACACCCATAGGGATATCTGGGGACACCTGGGGGACACCCATGGGACACCCATGGACACCCATGGGACACGTGGGACACCCATGGGACACCTGGGTGACATCTGTGTGACACCTGGGTGACACCCATGGGACACCTGGGGACACCTGGGACACCCATGGGACACCTGGGACACCTGGGTGACACCCATGGGACACCTGGGGACACCTGGGACACCCATGGGACACCTGGGACACCTGGGTGACACCCATGGACACCTGGGGACACCTGGGACACCCATGGGATACCTGGGACACCTGGGTGACACCCATGGGACACCTGGGGACACTGGGACACCCATGGGATACCTGGGACACCTGGGTGACACCCATGGGACACGTGGGACACCCATGGGACACCCTGGGTGACATCTGTGTGACACCTGGGTGACAGCCATGGGACACCTGGGACACCCATGGGACACCTGGGACACCTGGGTGACACCTGGGGACACCTGGGGACACCCATGGGATACCTGGGACACTTGGGTGACACCCATGGGACAGCTGGGGGACACCTGGGACACCCATGGGACACCCATGGGACACCTGAGACACTTGGGTGACACCCATGGGACACTTGGGACACTTGGGTGACACCCGTGGGACACCCATGGGACACCTGAGACACCTGGGTGACACCCATGGGAACACTGGGTGACACCTGTGGGACACTTGGGACACCCATGGGACACCTGGGACAGCCATGGGGCACCCATGGAACACTCGTGGGGATATCTGGGACACCTGGGTGACACTTGGGGGACACCCATGGGACACGTGGGACACCCATGGGACACCCATGGGACACCTGGGACACCTGGGTGACACCCATGGGACACCTGGGGGACACCCGTGGGACACCCGTGGGACACCCATGGGACACCTGGGGACACCTGGGACACCCATGGGACACCTGGGGGACATCCATGAGACACCTGGGTGACACTTGGGTGACACTTGGGGGACACCCATGGGACACCTGGGTGACACCCATGGGACACCCATGGGACACCTGGGGGAGACCCATGGGACACCCATGGGACACCTGGGACACCTGGGACACCTGGGGGACACCCATGGGACACCTGGGGGACACTTGGGTGACACTTGGGGGACAGCCATGGGACACCTGGGACACCTGGGGGACACCCTTGGGACACCTGGGGACACCTGGGACACCCATGGGACACCCATGGGACACCTGGGACACCTGGGTGACACCCATGGGACACCTGGGACACCCATGGGACACCCATGGGACACCTGGGTGACACCCATGGGACACCTGGGGGACACCTGGGACACCTGGGGGACACCCGTGGGACACCCGTGGGACACCCATGGGACACCTGGGGACACCTGGGACACCCATGGGACACCTGGGACACCTGGGGGACACCCATGGGACACCTGGGACAGCCATGGGACACCTGGGTGACACTTGGGGGACACCCATGGGACACCTGGGGGACACCTGAGACACCTGGGTGACACCCATGGGACACCTGAGACACTTGGGTGACACCCATGGGACACTTGGGACACTTGGGTGACACCCGTGGGACACCCATGGGACACCTGAGACACCTGGGTGACACCCATGGGACACCTGGGGACACCTTGGACACCCATGGGACACCTGGGACACTTGGGTGACAGCCATGGGACACCTGGGACACCTGGGACACCCATGGGACACCTGGGTGACCCCTGGGTGACACCCATGGGACACCTGGGTGACACCTGTGGGACACCTGGGACAGCCATGGGGCACCCATGGAACACTCGTGGGACACCTGGGACACCCATGGGACACCTGGGGGACACCTGAGTGACACCCATGGGGCACTTGGGGGTCACCCATGGGACACCCATGGGACACTCGTGGGGATATCTGGGACACCTGGGGGACACCCATGGGACACCCATGGGACACCTGGGACACCCATGGGACACCTGGGGGACACCCATGGGACACCCATGGGACACCTGGGGGACACCTGAGTGACACCCATGGGGCACTTGGGTGACACCTGGGACACCTGGGTGACACCTGTGGGACACCTGGGACAGCCATGGGGCACCCATGGAACACTCGTGGGACACCCTGGGACACCCATGGGACACTCGTGGGGATATCTGGGACACCTGGGGGACACCCATGGGACACCCATGGGACACGTGGGACACCCATGGGACAGCTGGGGGACACCCATGGGACACCCATGGGATACCTGGGGGACACTTGGGGGACACCCATGGGACACCTGGGACAGCCATGGGACACCTGGGACACCTGAGACACCTGGGTGACACCCATGGGACACCTGGGTGACACCTGGGACACCTGAGGGACACCCATGGGACACCTGAGACACCTGGGGGACACCCATGGGACACCTGGGGGACACTTGGGGGACACCCATAGGATACCTGGGACACTTGGGTGACACCTGGGTGACACCTGGGACAGCCATGGGACACCTGGGACACCTGGGGGACACCCATGGGACACGTGGGACACCCATGGGACACGTGGGACACCCATGGGACACCTGGATGACATCTGTGTGACACCTGGGTGACACCCATGGGACACCTGGGTGACACCCATGGGACACCTGGGGGACACCTGGGGGGTCACCCCCCGCTGGCCCCGCGCACCCCAGGGTGGCTCTGGACGGGCCGTGGGTGCCACTTGTCCCCTCCCGTCCGTGTCACCCACTGGGGGCACTGGGGGGCACTGGGGGGACACTGGGGGGGCACTGGGGGGGACACTGGGGGCACTGGGGGCACTGGGGACACTGGGGGGGCACTGGGGGATACTGGGGACACTGGGGGATGCACTAGGGGCACTGGGGGGGCACTGGGGAGACTGGGGGGGCACTGGGGGGACACTGGGGGGCACTGGGGGATACTGGGGGGCACTGGGGGATACTGGGGGACACTGGGGGGGCACTGGGGACACCATCCCTGCGTGCCTGGGGTGGCACTGGGGATACTGGGGGATACTGGGGAGCACTGGGGGGGTACTGGGGGGGCACTGGAGGCACTGGGGACACACTGGGGACACTGGGTGGCACTGGGGGGCACTGGGGACACTGGGGGATACTGCGGGGGCACTGGGGGAGACTGGGGGGACATTGGGGATACTGGGGACACTGGGGACACACTGGGGGGCACTGGGGACACTGGGGGAGGGGCTCAGGCGACCCCCGGGGTGGGGGAGGGGCTCAGGGGAGAACCCCGGGGTGGGGGAGGAGCGTGGGAAAATCCCACTTGGGGGACGGGACCACCCCGGGTGGGGGAGGGGCTCAGGCGATCCCCGGGGTGGGGGAGGGGCTCAGGGGACCACCCCGGGGTGGGGGAGGGGCTCAGGGGACCCCCGGGGTGGGGGAGGGGCTCAGGGGACCCCACTCGGGTGGGGGAGGGGCTCAGGCGACCCCCGGGGTGGGGGAGGGGCTCAGGGGACCCCACTCGGGTGGGGGAGGGGCTCAGGCGACCCCCGGGGTGGGGGAGGGGCTCAGGGGACCCCACTCGGGTGGGGGAGGGGCGTGGGAAAATCCCACTTGGGGACGGGACCACCCCGGGTGGGGGAGGGGTTCAGGGGACCCCCGGGTGGGGGAGGGGTCAGGGGACCCCCGGGGTGGGGGAGGGGCTCAGGCGACCCCCACTCGGGTGGGGGAGGGGCGTGGGAAAATCCCACTTGGGGGACGGGACCACCCTGGGTGGGGGAGGGGCTCAGGGGACCACCCCGGGGTGGGGGAGGGGCGCCGTCACCACGCGCTCGCGGCTCCCGGAGCCCTTTATTGAGACCCCCCCGCGCGACCCCTCCCCCCCACGCGCCCCCGGGGTGGGGGAGGGGCTCCGAACCCAAGCTGGAGGGGGGGGGTGGGGGGAGGGGTCTCTGCTCCCCTCCCCTCCCCCCCTTTGGCACCAGGACGAGGGGTGGGGGAGGGGCGAGGGGGGGAGGGGGGGGCTGTGCGCGTGCGGGGTGGGGGAGGGGCTGAGCGCATCCCCCCCCCAAAACCCCCCCGATTTTGGCACTGGGGGGGGTGGGGGTGGGGGTGGGGGGAGGGGCGTGGGGTCCATGGGTGATTGGGGAGGGGGGGAGGGGTCGGTG
>NW_027183955.1:0-33341 GCF_041296385.1 Aphelocoma coerulescens | reverse complement strand
CCCCCCAAATCTTCTCGGGGGGGGGGGGGTTCCCCAATTTTTGGGTGTCCCCTCCCCCCCCGCAGCCCCCCGAGAGGGCGTGGTCGGTGTCGGGGCCGCGGGGGGGGCGCGGGGGGCCCCCCCGAATCCGGGGGTGCTGCGGGCGGTGCTGGGGCTGGAGGGCAACGGGAGCTGCTGCGACTGCCGGGAGCCGGCCCCGGAATGGGCCAGCGTCACCTGGGCATCACCCTGTGCATCCAGTGCTCCGGCATCCACAGGTGGGACACCCCGAAATCCCAGGGGACACCCAAAAACGGCCCCGGAAACGAAAACCCCAAAATCCCAGAAAAATCCCCAAAAAATCCCATTAGAGAGCGGCCCACGGCATCCAAATCCACCCAAATCCACCCCAAATCCCAGTCCAACATCACCCTGTGCATCCAGAGCTCCGGCATCCACAGGTGGGACACCCCGAAATCCCAGGGGACACCCCAAAATCCCGCGGGGATACCTTAAAAATGGGCCCGGAAAGGAAAAACCCCAAAAATCCCATTATAATCCCACAAAAACCATAAAAATCCCATAAAACCCCCCCAAAAACCCTGTCCAGAGAACCCAAATCCACTCAAAATCCCAAATCCAGCACCTCCAGTTCCGGGATCCACAGGTGGGACACCCCAAAAATCCGCGGGGATCCCCTAAAAATGGCCCCGGAAACGAAAAACCCCAAAAATCCCAGAAAAATCCAAAAAAAATCCCACTAAAACCCCCACCAAAACCCTGCCCAGAGAACCAAATCCACCCAAAATCCCAAATCCAGCCCCCTCTGCATCCAGAGCTCCGGGATCCACAGGTGGGACACCCCGAAATCCCAGGGGATACCCCAAAATCCCGCGGGGATCCCCTAAAAATGGCCCGGAAACGAAAAACCCCAAAAATCCCAGAAAAATCCCAAAAAAATCCCCTAAAACCCCCACCAAACCCTGCCCAGAGAACCCAAATCCACCCAAAATCCCAAATCCAGCCCCCTCTGCATCCAGTGCTCCGGGATCCACAGGTGGGACACCCCGAAATCCCAGGGGATACCCCAAAATCCCGCGGGGATACCTTAAAAATGGGCCCGGCAAAGAAAACCCCAAAAATCCCAAAAAATCCCATTAGAGAGTGGCCAAACCCCTAAAAACCCACCCCAAACCACTCCAAATCCACCCAAAATCCCAAATCCAGCACCTCCAATTCCGGGATCCACAGGTGGGACACCCCGAAATCCCAGGGGATACCCAAAATCCTGCGGGGATACCCAAAAAATGGGCCCGGCAACGAAAAAACCCCCAAAAATCCCAGAAAAATCCCATAAAAATCCCATTAGAGAGCGGCCCACGGCATCCCAAATCCATCCAAATCCACCCCAAAATCCCAAATCCAGCCCCCTCTGCATCCAGAGCTCCGGGATGCACAGGTGGGACACCCCGAAATCCCAGGGGGATACCCCAAAAACGGCCCCGGAAACGAAAAACCCCAAAAATCCCAGAAAAATCCTGTCCAGAGAACCCAAATCCACCCCAAACCACCCAAAATCCCAGTCCAACATCACCCTGTGCATCCAGAGCTACGGCATCCACAGGTGGGACACCCCGAAATCCCAGGGATACCCCAAAATCCCAGGGGATACCTTAAAAATGGGCCCGGCAAAGAAAACCCCAAAAATCCCAAAAAAATCCCATTAGAGAGTGGCCAAACCCCTAAAAACCCACCCCAAACCACTCCAAATCCACCCAAAATCCCAAATCCAGCACCTCCAATTCCGGGATCCACAGGTGGGACACCCCGAAATCCCAGGGGATACCCCAAAAACGGCCCCGGAAATGAAAAACCCCAAAAATCCCAGAAAAACCCTGTCCAGAGAACCCAAATCCACCCCAAACCACCCCAAATCCACCCCAAATCCCAGTCCAACATCACCCTGTGCATCCAGAGCTCCGGGATCCACAGGGTGGGACACCCCAAAATCCCAGGGGATACCCCAAAAACGGCCCCGGAAACGAAAAACCCCAAAAATCCCAGAAAAATCCTGTCCAGAGAACCCAAATCCACCCCAAATCCACCCCAAAATCCACCCCCAATCCACCCAAAATCCCAAATCCAGCACCTCCAACTCCGAGATCCACAGGTGGGACACCCCAAAATCCCGCGGGGATACCCCAAAAACGGCCCCGGAAACGAAAAAACCCCAAAAATCCCAGAAAAATCCCATAAAAACCCCAAAAATCCCAAAAAAATCCCCCAAAACCCCAAAAAACCCCAAAAAATCCCACCCCCCGCCCCCCGCCCCCGCAGGAGTTTGGGCGTTCACTTCTCCAAGGTTCGCTCGCTCACCCTGGACTCGTGGGAACCCGAACTGGTGAAGGTGACTGGGAGCACTGGGAGGGGAACTGGGAGGGCACTGGGAGGGACTGGGAGGGACTGGGAGGGGACTGGGGGGCACTGGGAGGGACTGGGAGGGCCCTGGGGGGCACTGGGAGGGCACTGGGAGGGACTGGGAAGGGACTGGGAGGGCACTGGGAGGGGACTGGGAGGGACTGGGAGGCACTGGGAGGGACTGGGGGGCACTGGGAGGGACTGGGAGGGACTGGGAGGGACTGGGAGGGCCCTGGGGGGCACTGGGAGGGCACTGGGAGGGACTGGGAGGGACTGGGAGCACTGGGAGGGCACTGGGAGGGACTGGGGGGCACTGGGAGGGGACTGGGAGGGCACTGGGAGGCACTGGGAGGGACTGGGAAGGGACTGGGAGGGCACTGGGAGGGGACTGGGAGGGACTGGGGGGCACTGGGAGGGGACTGGGAGGGCACTGGAGGGCACTGGGAGGGCACTGGGAGGGACTGGGAAGGGACTGGGAGGGCACTGGGAGGGGACTGGGAGGGGACTGGGAGGCACTGGGAGGGACTGGGGGGCACTGGGAGGGAGTGGGAGGGACTGGGGAGGGCACTGGGAGGGACTGGGAGGCACTGGGAGGGACTGGGGGGCACTGGGAGGGAGTGGGAGGGACTGGGAGGGCACTGGGAGGGCACTGGGAGCACTGGGAGGGCACTGGGAGGGAACTGGGAGGGCTCCTGGGGGGTCCCGGGGGATTTTGGGGTCCCCGGCGGAGTTTTGGGGGTCCCTGGGAGGTTTTGGGGTCCCTGGGAGGTTTTGGGGTCCCCGGGGGGAGTTTTGGGGTGACGTTTTGGGGGTCCCTGGGGGGTTTTGGGGTCCAGGGGGGATTTTGGGGTCCCGGGGAAGTTTTGGGGTGACGTTTTTGGGTCCCTGGGGGGGTTTGGGGGTCCCTGGGAGGTTTTGGGGTCCCGGGGAAGTTTTGGGGTGACGTTTTTGGGTCCCCGGCTGTTTTGGGGGTCCCTGAGAGGTTTTGGGGTCCCTGGGAGGTTTTGGGGTCCCGGGGAAGTTTTGGGGTGACGTTTTTGGGGTCCTCACGTGTTTCGGGGTCCCTGGGAGGTTTTGGGGCCTCGGGGGGATTTTGGGGTCCCCGGGGAAGTTTTGGGGTGACGTTTTTGGGGTCCTCTAGCGTGTTTCGGGGTCCCTGGGAGGTTTTGGGGTCCCAGGGGGATTTTGGGGTCCCCGGGGGGAGTTTTGGGGTGACGTTTTTGGGGTCCCTGGGGGGGTTTGGGGTCCCCGGTGGGGGTTTGGGGTCCCTGGGAGGTTTTGGGGTCCAGGGGGGATTTTGGGGTCCCCGGGGGGGTTTTGGGGTGACGTTTTGGGCTCCCTGGGGGGTTTTGGGGGTGCAGGGGGGATTTTGGGGTCCTCAGGGGGATTTTGGGGTGACGTTTTTTGGGGTCCCCCAGCTGATGTGCGAGCTGGGGAACAGCGCCCTGAACGGGATCTACGAGGCGCGGGTGGAGGAGATGGGGGTCAAGAGACCCCCCCCCAGCTGCTCCCGGTGAGACCCCCCCAAAAAATGGAACCACCACCCCAAAAAAAACCCCAAATCCCCCCCAAAAATGGAACCACCCCCCAAAAAAACCCCAAATCCCCCCCAAAAATGGAACCACCCCCCCAAAAAACCCCAAATCCCCCCCAAAAATGGAACCACCCCCCAAAAAACCCCAAATCCCCCCAAAAATGGAACCACTCCCCCAAAAAAAAAAACCAAATCCCCCCCAAAAATGGAACCACCCCCCCAAAAAAACCCCAAATCCCCCCCAAAAATGGAACCGCCCCCCAAAAAAACCCCAAATCCCCCCCAAAAATGGAACCACCCCCCCAAAAAAAACCCCAAATCCCCCCAAAAATGGAACCACACCCCCAAAAAACCCCAAATCCCCCCAAAAATGGAACCACTCCCCAAAAAAAAACCCAAATCCCCCCCAAGAAATGGAACCACCCCCACAAAAAAACCCCAAATCCCCCCAAAAATGGAACCGCCCCCCCCAAAAAAACCCCAAACCCCCCAAAAATGGAACCACCCCCCCCCAAAAATGGAACCACCCCCCCAAAAACCCCAAATCCCCCCCAAAAATGGAACCACCCCCCAAAAAAACCCCAAATCCCCCCCAAAAATGGAACCACCCCCCCAAAAAAAACCCCAAATCCCCCCCAAAAATGGAACCACTTCCCCCAAAAAAAACCCCAAACCCCCCCCGAAAAATGGAACCACCCCCCAAAAAACCCCAAATCCCCCCCAAAAATGGAACCACCCCCCCCAAAAAACCCCAAATCCCCCCCAAAAATGGAACCACCCCCCCCAAAAAACCCCAAATCCCCCCCAAAAATGGAACCACCCCCCCAAAAAACCCCAAATCCCCCCCAAAAATGGAACCACCCCCCAAAAAAACCCCAAATCCCCCCAAAAATGGAACCACCCCCCCCAAAAAACCCCAAATCCCCCCCAAAAATGGAACCACCCCCCCAAAAAAAACCCAAATCCCCCCCAAAAATGGAACCACCCCCCCAAAAAAACCCCAACCCCCCCCAAAAATGGAACCATCCCCCAAAAAAAACCCAAATCCCCCCCAAAAATGGAACCACCACCCCAAAAAAACCCCAAATCCCCCCCAAAAATGGAACCACCCCCCAAAAAAACCCCAAATCCCCCCCAAAAATGGAACCACCCCCCAAAAAAAACCCCAAATCCCCCCCAAAAATGGAACCACCCCCCCAAAAAAAACCAAATCCCCCCAAAAATGGAACCACCCCCCCAAAAAAACCCCAACCCCCCCCAAAAATGGAACCATCCCCCAAAAAAAAACCCAAATCCCCCCCCAAAAATGGAACCACCCCCCTAAAAAACCCCAAATCCCCCCAAAAATGGAACCACCCCCCAAAAAAAACCCCAAATCCCCCCCAAAAATGGAACCACCCCCCCAAAAAAACCCCAAACCCCCCCCAAAAAAACCCCAACCCCCCCAAAAATGGAACCACCCCCCCAAAAAAAACCCCAAACCCCCCAAAAATGGAACCACCCCCCAAAAAAACCCCAAATCCCCCCCAAAAATGGAACCACCCCCCAAAAAAACCCCAAATCCCCCCCAAAAATGGAACCACCCCCCCAAAAAACCCCAAATCCCCCCCAAAAATGGAACCACCCCCCAAAAAAAACCCCAAACCCCCCCAAAAATGGAACCACCCCCCCAAAAAACCCCAAATCCCCCCAAAAATGGAACCACCCCCCAAAAAAACCCCAAACCCCCCCAAAAATGGAACCACCCCCCCAAAAAACCCCAAATCCCCCCCAAAAATGGAACCACCCCCCCAAAAAAAACCCCAAATTCCCCCAAAAATGGAACCACCCCCCCAAAAAACCCCAAATCCCCCCCAAAAATGGAACCACCCCCCAAAAAACCCCAAATCCCCCCCAAAAATGGAACCACCCCCCTAAAAAACCCCAAATCCCCCCCAAAAATGGAACCACCCCCCTAAAAAACCCCAAATCCCCCCCAAAAATGAACCACCCCCCCCAAAAAAACCCCAAATCCCCCCCAAAAATGGAACCACCCCCCCAAAAAAACCCAAATCCCCCAAAAATGGAACCACCCCCCAAAAAAACCCCAAATCCCCCCCAAAAATGGAACCACCCCCCCAAAAAAACCCAAATCCCCCCCAAAAATGGAACCACCCCCCCAAAAAACCCCAAACCCCCCACAAAAAAACCCAACCCCCCAAAAATGGAACCACCACCCCCCAAAAAAACCCCAAACCCCCCCCAAAAATGGAACCACCCCCCAAAAAAACCCCAAACCCCCCCAAAAATGGAACCACCCCCCCAAAAAACCCCAAACCCCCCACAAAAAAACCCAACCCCCCAAAAATGGAACCACCACCCCCCAAAAAACCCCAAATCCCCCCAAAAATGGAACCGCCCCCCCCAAAAATGGAACCACCACCCCCCCAAAAAACCCCAAATCCCCCCCAAAAATGGAACCACCCCCCAAAAAAAACCCCAAACCCCCCCAAAAATGGAACCACCCCCCCCAAAAAAACCCCAAATCCCCCCCCAAAAATGGAACCATCCCCCCAAAAAACCCCAAATCCCCCCCAAAAATGGAACCACCCCCCAAAAAACCCCAAATCCCCCCCAAAAATGGAACCACCCCCCAAAAAACCCCAAATCCCCCCCAAAAATGGAACCACCCCCCAAAAAACCCCAAATCACCCCCAAAAATGGAACCACCCCCCAAAAAAAACCCCAACCCCCCCCAAAAAACCCAACCCCCCCCAAAATGGAACCACCCCCCCAAAAAAAACCCCAAATCCCCCCCAAAAAATGGAACCACCCTCAAAAAAACCCCAACCCCCCCCAAAAATGGAACCACCCCCCCAAAAACCCCAAATCCCCCCCAAAAATGGAACCACCCCCCAAAAAAACCCCCAAACCCCCCAAAAATGGAACCACCCCCCCAAAAAAAACCCCAAATCCCACCCAAAAATGGAACCACCCCCCCAAAAAAACCCCAAATCCCCCCCAAAAATGGAACCACCCCCCCCCAAAAAAAACCCAATCCCCCCAAAAATGGAACCACCCCCCCAAAAAACCCCAAATCCCCCCCAAAAATGGAACCACGCCCCAAAAAAAACCCCAAACCCCCCCAAAAATGGAACCACCCCCCCCAAAAAAACCCCAAATCCCCCCCAAAAATGGAACCACCCCCCCCAAAAAACCCCAAATCCCCCCCAAAAAATGGAACCACCCCCCCAAAAAACCCCAAATCCCCCCAAAAATGGAACCACCCCCAAAAAAACCCCAAATCCCCCCAAAAATGGAACCACCCCCCCAAAAAACCCCAAACCCCCCACAAAAAAACCCAACCCCCCAAAAATGGAACCACCACCCCCCCAAAAAACCCCAAATCCCCCCAAAAATGGAACCACCCCCCTAAAAAACCCCAAATCCCCCCCAAAAATGGAACCGCCCCCCCACAAAAAACCCCAAATCCCCCCCAAAAATGGAACCATCCCCCAAAAAAAACCCAAATCCCCCCCCAAAAATGGAACCACCCCCCTAAAAAACCCCAAATCCCCCCCAAAAATGGAACCACCCCCCCAAAAAACCCCAAACCCCCCCCAAAAAAACCCAACCCCCCAAAAATGGAACCACCACCCCCCCCAAAAAACCCCAAATCCCCCCCAAAAATGGAACCACCCCCCAAAAAAAAACCCCAAACCCCCCCAAAAATGGAACCACCCCCCCCAAAAAACCCCAAATCCCCCCCAAAAATGGAACCACCCCCAAAAAAAACCCCAAATCCCCCCCAAAAATGGAACCACCCCCCCTAAAAAACCCCAAATCCCCCCCAAAAATGGAACCACCCCCCCAAAAAAAAAACCCAAATCCCCCCCAAAAAACCCCCAACCCCCCCCCAAAAATGGGACCCCCCCCAAGACACCTCAGGACCCCCCCAGACCCCCCAAACACCCCCCAGGACCCCCCCGAGCCCCCCAAATACCCCCCAGACCCCCCCCGACCCCCCAGGACCCCCCCAAATCCCCCCAGGACCCCCCAAATTCCCCCCAAATCCCCCAAGACCCCCCCACGACCCCTCCCAGGACCCCCCAGAACCCCCCAGAACCCCCCAAATTCCCCCCAGACCCCCGAGGACGCCCCAAATCCCCCAGAACCCCCCGAACCCTCCAGATCCCCCCCCCCAGAACACCCCAAACACCCCCCAGCACCCCCCCAAATCCCCCCAGGACGCCCCCAGCCCCCCCCCGACCCCCCAGGACCCCCCAAATTCCCCCAGACCCCCCAGGACCCCCCCAGACTTTCCAGGACCCCCCAAATTCCCCCCAAATCCCCCCAGGACCTCCCAGAACTCCCCCAGGTCCCCCCAAATTCCCCCCCAGACCCCCCAGGACCCCCCCAAATTCCCCCCAAATCCCCCAAGACCCCCCTGAGACCCCCCCAGGAACCCCCCCTGACCCCCCCAGGACCCCCCAAATTCCCCTGAGACCCCCCAGGACCCCCCCAAATCCCCCCCAGGGCCCAGCGCGAGAGTTGGATCCGGGCCAAGTACGTGGAGAAGAAATTCCTGCGGGGGGTGCCCGGCCCCGCCCCCCGGCCCCGCCCCCCGCGCCAAGGCCACGCCCCCCGCCCAGGCCACGCCCCCCAGCCTGGGCCCCGCCCCCGGAGGGGGCCCCGCCCAAGGTGGGGAGGTGGGGGAGGGGAAAGGGGCGGGGTTTGTGTGAAAAGGGGGAGGGGGCTTGTGAAGGGGGTGGGGGGGTGGGAGGGGGCGGGGCTTGGTGTAAAAGGGGCGGGGCGTGGTGTAAAGGGGGCGGGGCTTGAGGTAAAGGGGGCGTGGTTTGGTGAAAGGGGAGGGGTGAGGGGCGGGGCTTGGTGTGAAAGGGGCGTGGCTTGTTAAAGGGGCGGGGTTGCTGTCAAAGGGGCGTGGCTTGGTGAAAAGGGGCGTGGTTAGTGTGAAAGGGGCGTGGCTTGTGAAAGGGGGCGTGGCTTGGTGAAAGGGGCGTGGTTGGTGTGAAAGGGGCGGGGTTTGGTGAAAAGGGGCGTGGGCTTGGTGAAAAGGGGCGTGGTCGGTGTGAAAGGGGCGGGGCTTGGTGAAAAGGGGCGTGGTTGGTGTGAAAGGGGGCGTGGCTTGTTGAAAATGGGCGGTGTAAAGGGGCGTGGCTTGTTGGAAAGGGGCGGAGTTGCTGTCAGAGGGGCGTGGTTGGTGGAAAGGGGCGTGGCTTTGGTGAAAAGGGGCGTGGTCGGTGTGAAAGGGGCGTGGCTTGGTGAAAAGGGGTGTGGTTGGTGCGAAAGGGGCGGGGCTTGGTGAAAGGGGCGGGGCTTGGTGCGAAAGGGGTGGGGCTTGGTGTGAAAGGGGTGGGGTTGCTTTAAAAGGGGCGTGGCTTGTTGGAAAGGGGCGGGGTAACGGGGGCTTGGCTTGGTGTGAAAGGGGCGTGGCTTGTTAAAAATGGGAGGTGTAAAGGGGCGTGGCTTGTTGGAAAGGGGCGGGGTTGCTGTCAAAGGGGCGTGGCTTGTTGAAAATGGGAGATGTCTAGGGGCGTGGCTTGTTGGAAAGGGGCGTGGCTTGGTGTGAAAGGGGCGTGGCTTGTTAAAGGGGCGGGGTTGGTGTGAAAAGGGCGTTGCTGGGTGGAAAGGGAAGGGGTAAAGGGGCGTGGCTTGTTGGAAGGGGCGGGGTTGCTGTCGAAGAGGCGGGGCTTGGTGTGAAAGGGGCGGGGCTTGGTGTACAAGAGGCGGGGCTTGTGTGAAATGGGCGGGGCTTGTTGAAAAGGTGGTAAAGGGGGCGTGGCTTGTGAAAGGGGTAAAAGAGGCGGGGCTTGTGAAAGGGGCGTGGGTTGTTGGAAAGGGGTGGGGTTGCTTTAAAGGGGGCGTGGCTTGTTGGAAAGGGGAGGGGTAAAGGGGCGTGGCTTGTTGGAAAGGGGCGTGATGCTGTGAAAGAGGCGGGGCTTATTGTGAAAGGGGGCGTGGCTTGGTGAAAGGGGGCATGGTTGCTGTAAAAGAGGCGGGGCTTGGCGTGAAAGGGGCGTGGCTTGGTCATAAGGGGCGTAGCTGTTGTAAAAGAGGCGGGGCTTGGTGAAAGGGGGCGTGGCTTGTTAAAAGGGTAGCGGTAAAGGGGCGTGGCTTGATGAAAAGGGGCGGAGTTCCTGTAAAAGAGGCGGGACTTGGTGTGAAAGGGGCGTGCCCTGGTGATAAGGGGTGGGGCTTGGAGAAAAAGGGGGCGGGGCTTGTTGAAAAGGGTGGGTTGACGGGGTGGGGCTTGGTGTGAGGCGGTGGGGCTCGTAAAGGGCGTGGCTTGGTGAAAAGGGGCGGGGTTGCTGTGAAAGGGGCGTGGCATGCTGAAAAGGGGCGTGGCTTGGTGAAAATGGGCGGGGTTGCTTTAAAGGGGCGGGGCTTGGTGTGGAAGGGACGTGGCTTGCTGAAGGGGGTGGGGTAAAAGAGGCGGGGCTTGGTGCAAAAGGGGCGTGGCTTTGATGTGAAATGGGCGTGGCTTGGTGGTAAGGGGCGGGGCTTTAAGTGAAAGGGGCATGGTTTGTTGAAAAGGGGCGGGGCTTGTGTGAAGGGGCGTGGCTCGCTGCAAAGGGGCGTGGCTTGTTTAAGGGGTGGGGCTTTGCCTAAGGGGCGGGGCTTAATGGAAAGGGGCGTGGCTTTATTAGAGGGGCGTGGCTCATGATATTGAGCAGGGGTGTGGCTGAGGGGGCGTGCTTGCATGGAGGGGCGTGGCTTGTGGGCGCCTCCATTCTGATAGGCTGCTGCCAGTGCTGGGGGAGGGGCTTCCTGACGGGGGGCGTGGCTTGTGCCTTTGTGGGCGGGGCGTGTCTGTGGGCCCTGTGGTGGGCGTGGCCACGCGTGGGTGGGGCGTGGCTCATGAATAATTCACCGCCCACCTGCTTGTGATTGGTGGGCGTGGCCTCGCCGCCCAGTGGGCGTGGCTTACGACCAACCCCCTCCCCGCTGATTGATTGGGGGGCTTTAATGAGGGGTGGGCGTGGCTCGCTAGCGATGGGCGTGGCTTTTGCCACGTGGGCGTGTCCTGAAGCTCCGTCCCCCCCCCAGCTCCCTGTGACCCCGAGGGCGCCCCCTGCCTGCACCCCGGGGCGCTGCTGTTCTGGGCCGCCCGGCGCCGCCGCTTGCCCACCATGGCCGACGCGCTGGCCCACGGCGCCGACCCCGGCTGGGTCAACACCGCCGAGGACAACCGCACCCCGCTGCTGGAGGCCGTGGCCGTGGTAACTGGGAGCAACTGGGAGGGCACTGGGAGCTCGTTCTGATTTGAGAACGCTCAAATCCCGTCCCCCGCTCCCTTTTCCCCGAAGAATTCCCTGCTGGCCTGCGAGTTCCTGCTGCAGAACGGAGCCAGCGTCAACCAGAGCGACAGCCGCGGCCGGGGGCCGCTGCACCACGCCACCATGCTGGGACACACTGGGTGCGGCCCGGGGGGGGGGCGAGCTGGGAGCACTGGGAGGGACTGGGAGGGACTGGGAGGGACTGGGGGGATGGAGGGGAGACCCTAAATCCGGCCCCCATTTGGGACAATGGTGGCGGTGGCCACCCCTGAGGTGGAGGAGAGCGAAGCTAAGCAGGGTCTGCCCTGGGCAAGGCCTGGATGGGTGACCTGAGCTGGGGCAATTGAAGGGGGGGGGGGTCACCCCTGTTTTAAATTTCCTTTTGGGGTTCCTTATTCTCTTTTATGGTCCCTGTTCCATTTTGGGGGTGCTCCCATTTGGGGGAAGTCCCTAAATCACTTTGAGGGGGGGTCTCTGTTGCCTTGGGCTGTCCCTATTCCATTTGGGGGGGTTTCTATCCCATTTTTGGGGGTCCCTATCCCATTTTAGGGGTCCCTTTACCCCCTTCTGGATCCTTTTTCTCTTTAGGGGCTCCCTCTTCCATTTCTGGGGGTCCCTCTCCCATTTCTGGGGGGTCCCCCATTTCCCTTTTCCCCTTTTTTGGGGCTTGCAAGACCCCCCAATATCCCCCCCAAAAAAATTTTGGGGAGTCCCCAGTACCATTTTCCACACGGGAAGCTAAGCAGGTCCCCACCCCGGTCAGCGCCTGGATGGGTGACCTCAACCTCCCTTGCGGACCCTCGAATCCCCACGTCCCCCTGAAGCCCCCAGGTGTCCCTTTTACCTTTAGGGGCTCCCCCTTCCATTTCCGAGGGTCCCCAATCCCTTTTCCCCTTTTTTTTGGGGTTGTAAGACCCCCCAATATCCCAAAATTCCTACTCCATTTCAGGTGTCCCTTTACCCCTTTCTGGATCCTTTTTCCCTTTAGGGGCTCCCTCTTCCATTTCTGGGGACCCCCAATCCCTTTTCCCCCTTTTTTGGGGCTTGCAAGACCCCCCAATATCCCCCCCAAAAAATTTTTTGGGTGTCCCCAGCACCATTTTCCACACGGGAAGCTAAGCAGGCCCCACCCCGGTCAGCGCCTGGATGGGTGACCTCAACCTCCCTTGTGGACCCTCGAATCCCCACGTCCCCCTGAAGCCCCCAGGTGTCCCTTTTACCTTTAGGGGCTCCCCCTTCCATTTCTGGGGGTCCCCAATCCCTTTTCCCCCTTTTTTTTGGGGTTGTAAGACCCCCAATATCCCAAAATTCCTACTCCATTTCAGGTGTCCCTTTACCCCTTTCTGGATCCTTTTTCCCTTTAGGGGCTCCCCCTTCCATTTCTGGGGGTCCCCATTCCCTTTTCCCCTTTTTTGGGGCTTGCAAGACCCCCCAATATCCCCCCAAAAAAATTTTTTGGGGTGTCCCCAGCACCATTTTCCACACGGGAAAGCTAAGCAGGTCCCACCCCGGTCAGCGCCTGGATGGGTGACCTCAACCTCCCTTGCGGACCCTCGAATCCCCACGTCCCCCTGAAGCCCCCAGGTGTCCCTTTTACCTTTAGGGGCTCCCCCTTCCATTTCTGGGGGTCCCCAATCCCTTTTCCCCTTTTTTTGGGGGGTTGTAAGACCCCCCAATATCCCAAAATTCCTACTCCATTTCAGGTGTCCCTTTACCCCTTCTGGATCCTTTTTCCCTTTAGGGGCTCCCTCTTCCATTTCTGGGGCTCCCCCTTCCATTTCTGGGGGTCCCCATTCCCTTTTCCCCTTTTTTGGGGCTTGCAAGACCCCCCAATATCCCCCCCAAAAATTTTTTTTGGGGTGTCCCCAGCACCATTTTCCACACGGGAAGCTAAGCAGGCCCCACCCCGGTCAGCGCCTGGATGGGTGACCTCAACCTCCCTTGCGGACCCTCAAATCCCCCGCGTCCCCCTGAACCCCCCAGGTGTCCCTTTTACCTTTAGGGGCTCCCCCTTCCATTTCTGGGGGTCCCCAATCCCTTTTCCCCTTTTTTTGGGGATTGTAAGACCCCCCCAATATCCCAAAATTCCTACTCCATTTCAGGTGTCCCTTTACCCCTTTCTGGATCCTTTTTCCCTTTAGGGGCTCCCTCTTCCATTTCTGGGGCTCCCTCTTCCATTTCTGGGGGTCCCCCTTCCATTTCTGGGGACCCCCAATCCCTTTTCCCCTTTTTTGGGGCTTGCAAGACCCCCCAATATCCCCCCCAAAAATTTTTTTGGGGTGTCCCCAGCACCATTTTCCACACGGGAAGCTAAGCAGGCCCCACCCCGGTCAGCGCCTGGATGGGTGACCTCAACCTCCCTTGTGGACCCTCGAATCCCCGCGTCCCCCTGAACCCCCCCCCAGCCCCCCAAATGTCCCCCCAAATGTCCCCCCAAATGTCCCCCACCCCAATTCCAGCCTGGCCTGCCTGTTCCTGAAGCGGGGGGGCCGACGTCAACGCGGTGGACGCCGACGGCAAGGACCCCCTGACCATCGCCATGGACTTGGCCAACGCCGACATCGTCACCCTGTGAGACCCCCGGGGGGGGCGTGGGGGGGACACCCCAAACCTGACACCCCGAACCTGACACCCCAAACCTGACACCCCAAACCTGACCCCCTCCCCACCCCATTTCCACCCCCTCCAGGCTGAGATTGGCCAAGATGCGAGAGCTGGAGGTGGCCCAGGGACAGCCCGGTGGGTTCGGGGCGGGGTCCCTGGGGCATTTTAGGGGGGCGTCCCTGGATTTTGGGGGGTCCTGAGGTGGTTTTTGGGGGGGTCCTGGGGGTGGTTTTGGGAGGTCTTCGGGGTGATTTTGGGGGTTTTGGGGTGGTTTGGGGGGGGTCCTGAGGTGTTGGGGGGGGAGCTGGTGGGGTTTTGGGGGGTCCTGAGGGGTTTTGGGGGGTCCTGGGGTGATTTTGGGGGTCCTGAGGGGTTTTGGGGGGATGCTGGGGAGGTTTTGGGGCATCTGGGGTGGTTTTGGGGGGTCCTGAGGTGATTTTGGGGGGGGTCCTGAGGTGGTTTTGGGGGGTCCTGGGGTGATTTTGGGGGGATCCTGGGGAGGTTTTGGGGGGTCCTGAGGTGGTTTGGGGGGGTCCTGAGGTCGTTTTGGGGGTCCTGAGGGGTTTTGGGGGAGTCCTGAGGGGTTTGGGGGGGGTCCTGAGGTGGTTTTGGGGAGTCCTGAGGGTTTTGGGGGTCCTGGGGTGGTTTTGGGGGTTCTGGGGGGGCTTGGGGGGATTCTGGGGTGGTTTTGGGGGGGTCCTGACGTGGTTTGGGGGGTCCTGAGGGGTTTTGGGGGGTCCTGAGGGGTTTTGGGGGGGCTTTGGGGGTTCCTGGGGTGATTTTGGAGGGATTCTGGGGAAGTTTTGGGGAATCCGGGGGGGTTTTGAGGGTCCCTGGGGGGTTTTGGGGGTCCTGAGGTGGTTTTGGGGGGATCCTGGGGAGGTTTTGGGGCTTCTGGGATGATTTTGGGAGGTTCTGGGGTGGTTTGTGGGGTCCTGGGTTGGTTTTGGGGGTCCTGAGGCGTTTTGGGGGATCCTGGGGTGATTTTGGGGAGGTCCGGAGGGGCTTTGGGGGTTCCTGGGGAGGTTTTGAGGGTCCTGGGGGGGTTTGGGGGATCCTGGGGTGTTTTGGGGGGAAATCCCTGGATTCTGGGGTGAAATCCCTGGATTTTTGGGGAGGAAATCCCTGGATTTTGGGGTGACCTCAGGGGGTCGGGGTCCCAATTTCGGGGTCCCCCTCCCCCCCCAGGTGACGACACCTACCTCGACATCTTCCGCGACATCTCCCTGATGGCCTCGGACCACCCCGAGAAACTCGCCCGGGCCCCTCCCCCCAAGCACTCCACCCTCTAGCCCCGCCCCCCACGCCGAAGCCACGCCCCCTCCTCGCCCAAGCCACGCCCCCTCCTCGCCAAGCCACGCCCCCTCCTCGCCCAAGCCACGCCCCCTCCTCGCCCAAGCCACGCCCCCCCACGCCAAAGCCACGCCCCCCTCCTCGCCCAAGCCACGCCCCCTCCTCGCCCAAGCCACGCCCCCTCCCCCGGCAGCGGCCAATGGAATAAAGGCGCCCTTTGACCTCGGGCGGGGCCCGAAATTTGTGTGGGTGACCCGGAAGTGACTCCTCTCCCGTCGTGGGTGACCCGGAAGTGACTCCTCCCCCACCTTGGGTGACCCGGAAGTGACTCCTGGAACTGACCCCTCCCCCCACCTTGGGTGACCCGGAAGTGACCCCTCCCCCCACCTTGGGTGACCCGGAAGTGACTCCTCCCCACCTTGGGTGACCCGGAAGTGACCCCTGGAATTGACCCCTGGAACTGACCCCTCCCCCCACCTTGGGTGACCCAAAACTGACCCCTCCCCCACCTTGGATGACCTGGAAGTGACTCCTGGAACTGACCCCTGGAACTGACCCCTCCCCCCCACCTTGGGTGACCCGAAGTGACCCCTCCCCCACCTTAGGTGACCCAAAACTGACCCGGAAGTGACCCCTCCCCCCACCTTGGGTGACCCGGAAGTGACTCCTCCCTCACGTTGGGTGACCCGGAAGTGACCCCTGGAACTGACCCCTGGAACTGACCCCTCCCCCACCTTGGGTGACCCGGAAGTGACCCCTCCCCCCACCTTGGGTGACCCAAAACTGACCCCCCCAAATCTGTCCCCAAAAATGGGTGACCCGGAACTGACCCTTGCCCCAAATCTGGCCCCAAAATGGGGACCCCCAAAATGGGTGACCTAGAACTGACCCCTGCCCCAAATCTGGCCCCAAAAATGGGTGACCTAGAACTGACCCCCCCAAAATCTGACCCCCCTTGGGTGACCTGGAAATGACCACCCGCCATCGTCCCAAAATGGGGACCCCAAAATGGGTGACCTAGAACTGACCCCACCCCAAAATTGGGTGACCCCTCCCCAAAAATCTGACCTCTCTTGGATGACCTAGAACTGACCCCTGCCCCAAATCTGCCCCCAAAATGGAGACCCCAAAACGAATGACCCAGAACTGACCCCCCAAATCTGCCCCCAAAAGGGGTGACCCAGAACTGACCCCTCCCCAAAAATCTGACCCCCCCTTGGGTGACCCGGAACTGACCCCTGCCCCAAATCTGCCCCCAAAATGGGGACCCCAAAAATGAATGACCTAGAACTGACCCCTCCCCCTTGGGTGACCTGGAACTGACCCCCCAAATCTGTCCCCAAAAATGGGTGACCTGGAACTGACCCCTGCCCCAAATCTGGCCCCAAAATGGGGACCCCAAAATTGGTGACCTAGAACTGACCCCTCCCCAAAATCTGCCCCCAAAATGGGGACCCCCAAAATTGGGTGACCTAGAACTGACCCCACCCCAAAATCTGACCCCACCTTGGGTGGACCCAGAACTGACCCCCCAAAATCTGCCCCCAAAATGGGGACCCCAAAATGAATGACCTAGAACTGACCCCTCCCTTGGGTGACCCAGAACTGACCCCCCAAAATTTGCCCCCAAAATGGAGACCCCCAAAATGAATGACCTAGAACTGACCCCTCCCTTGGGTGACCTGGAACTGACCCCACCCCAAATCTGCCCCCAAAATGGGGACCCCCAAAATGGGTGACCTAGAACTGACCCCCTGCCCCAAAATCTGACCCCAAAATGGAGACCCCAAAATTGGATGACCCAGAACTGACCCCACCCCAAAATCTGATCTCTCTTGGATGACCTAGAACTGACCCCTACCCCAAATCTGCCCCCAAAATGGAGACCCCAAAACGAATGACCCAGAACTGACCCCTCCCCAAATCTGCCCCCAAAATGGGGACCCCAAAATGAATGACCTAGAACCGCCCCCCCCCAATGCTTGGGTCCCCTAGAACAGCCCCCCCAGACCCTTTTTGGGGGGTCCCTTTAACCTCCTCCTCCCCCCCCCCCTCCCCCCCCCCCCAAAATTCCCCCATGGGGGGGGCTCGGGGAGGGGAGGGGGGGTGTCCCTAGAACCGCCCCTCCCCCACCCCACCCCCCCCCCCCACCCCCCAAAAGAACGAAGAGCCGGGGGCCGCATTTTTGGGGTTCACGAGGGCGGTTCTAGAGCGGGGGGGGGTGGGGGTCGGGGCTGTGGGGGGTGGGGTGCCGGGGGCGGGGGAGGGGCAGGGTGAGGATGAGGAGGGCGGCGGCCAGGAGGAAGGCGCCGGCGGCCAGGAAGGAGGCGGTGAAGTCGCCGGTGACGTCGCGCAGCCAACCTGGGGAAAATGGCGGCGTTTGGGGGGGGGGGGGGGGGTCTGGAACCCCCCCAAAAAATGGGAGTTGAGACCCCCGGGTGGGATCTGGGTCACCCCAAAACCCCCCCAATCTAAACAATTCCCCTCCCCCCCCCCCCCATTTTGGGTTCTGGGCTAACCCAAACACCCCCAAATTTAACCCCTGCACCCCATTTTGGGTTCTGGGTCACCCAAACACCCCCAAATTTAACCCCTGCACCCCATTTTGGGTTCTGGGTCACCAAAACACCCCCAATCTAAACAACCCCCCCATTTTGGGTTCTGGGTCACCCAAACACCCCCAAATTTAATCCCTGCACCCCATTTTGGGTTCTGGGTCACCCAAACACCCCCAAATTTAACCCCTGCACCCCATTTTGGGTTCTGGGTTATCTAAACACCCCCAAATTTAACCCCTGCACCCCATTTTGGGTTCTGGGTCACCCAAACACCCCCAAATTTAATCCCTGCACCCCATTTTGGGTTCTGGGTCACCCAACACCCCCAAATTTAATCCCTGCACCCCATTTTGGGTTCTGGGTCACCCAAACACCCCCAAATTTAACCCCTGCACACCATTTTGGGTTCTAGGTCACCGAAACACCCCCAAATTTAACCCCTGCACCCCATTTTGGGTTCTAGGTCACCAAAACACCCCCAAATTTAATCCCTGCACCCCATTTTGGGTTCTGGGTCACCCAAACACCCCCAAATTTAATCCCTGCACCCCATTTTGGGTTCTGGGTCACCCAAACACCCCCAATCTAAACAACCCCCCCATTTTGGGTTCTAGGTCACCCAAACACCCCCAAATTTAACCCCTGCACCCCATTTTGGGTTCTGGGTTATCTAAACACCCCCAAATTTAACCCCTGCACCCCATTTTGGGTTCTGGGTCACCCAAACACCCCCCAAATTTAATCCCTGCACCCTGTTTTGGGTTCTGGGTCACCCAAACACCCCCAAATTTAACCCCTGCACCCCATTTTGGGTTCTAGGTCACCCAAACACCCCCAAATTTAATCCCTGCACCCCATTTTGGGTTCTGGGTCACCCAAACACCCCCAAATTTAACCCCTGCACCCCATTTTGGGTTCTGGGTCACCCAAACACACCCAAATTTAATCCCTGCACCCCATTTTGGGTTCTGGGTCACCCAAACCCCCCAAATTTAAACCCCACCCCCCCCACTGGGTTCTAGAGCCCCCAACCACCCCCAATTTAACCCCTTCACCCCCACATTGGGTTCTGGGTCACCCAAACACCCCCAATTTAAGCCCCCACCCCCACATTGGGTTCTAGACCCCCCAACCCCCCCCAAATTCAACCCCCGACCCCCCACTGGGTTCTAGACCCCCCAAACCACCCCCAATTTAACCCCTTCTACCCCACATTGGGTTCTAGGTCACCCAACCACCCCAAATTAACCCCCTCACCTCCACATTGGGTTCTAGACCCCCCAACTGCCCCCAATTTAACCCCTTCACCCCCACATTGGCTTCTAGACCCCACAACCCCCCCAAATTCCACCCCCAACCCCCACATTGGCTTCTAGAGCCCCCAACCACCCCCAATTTAACCCCTTCACCCCCACATTGGCTTCTAGACCCCACAATCCCCCCCAAATTCAACCCCCGACCCCCCACTGGGTTCTAGAGCCCCCAACCCCCCCAAATTCAACCCCCTCACCTCCACATTGGCTTCTAGACCCCACAACCCCCCCAAATTCAACCCCAGCCCCCCCACTGGGTTCTAGGTCACCCAACACCCCCCTAATTTAACCCCCTCACCCCCACATTGGGTTCTAGGTCACCCAAACACCCCTAATTTACCCTCCCCAACCCCACATTGGGTTCTAGACCCCCCAGCCACCCCAAATTAACCCCCTCATCCCCACATTGGGTTCTAGAGCCCACAACCCCCCCCCCAATTCAACCCCCGACCCCCCACTGGGTTCTAGACCCCACAACCCCCCCAAATTTAAACCTCAGCCCCCCCACTGGGTTCTAGGTCACCCAACACCCCCCTAATTTAACCCCTTCACCCCCACATTGGGTTCTAGACCCCACAACCCCCCCCAAATTTAACCCCCACCCCCCCAAACTGGGTTCTAGACCCCCCAACCACCCCCAATTTAACCCCCTCACCCCCACATTGGGTTCTAGGTCACCCAACCACCCCAAATTAACCCCCTCACCTCCACATTGGGTTCTAGACCCCCAACTGCCCCCAATTTAACCCCTTCACCCCCACATTGGCTTCTAGACCCCACAACCCCCCCAAATTCCACCCCCGACCCCCACATTGGCTTCTAGAGCCCCCAACCGCCCCGAATTCAACCCCCTCCACCCCACATTGGGTTCTAGACCCCACAACCCCCCCCAAATTCAACCCCTGACCCCCCATTGGGTTCCAGACCTCCCAACCCCCCCCCAATTTAACCCCTTCCACCCCACCCCCTTCCCCTCCCCTCCCTCCCCCCCGTACCGGCCAGCGGCGCCCCCAGCAGGGACCCCACGCTCTCCACCATCTGCATGAGGCCGATGCCCAGCCCGGCCCGGCCTCCTCCAACCACCTCGGCCACGCCGGCGAACTGCAGCGGCACCACGGCGCCGGCGCAGGCTCCGTACGCGGCCGCCAGCGCCGCCAGCGCCCCCAAACTCGTCCCCAACGGCAGCAGCAGCGTCACCGCCCCGGCCAACGCCGCCCAGGCCGCCAGTTGCCGCAGCAAGGCGGCGGCCGGCCGAGCCGCTAGCCAACCGGCCAGCAGCCGGCCGCCGCCGTCCAGCACCGCCATGGTCGCCAGCACCGCGGCCGCGCCGCGGCCGTCGCAGCCGACCTCGAGGGCGCGGGCGGCGCCGTGGACGAAGGGCACGTAGTAGCCGGCGTCCAGCAGCGCGAAGGCCGCGGCGTAGCGCAGGAAGGGGCCGTGGCGTAGGAGCCGCGCCAGCTCACGAGGTGGCCCTGGCCTGTCTTGAGGTGGCCACGGGGAGGCGGGAAGGGGCCCCGGGGAGTCGCGAGGTGGCTGGGGGGAGTGCTGAGGTGGCCCCGGGGAGTCCCAAAGTGGCCCCGGGGAGTCCCGAAGTGGCCCCAGGGCATCCTGAGGTGGCCCCAGGGAGGCCCGAGTTGACCCCGAGGTGTCCTGAGGTGGCCTCAGGGTGTCCTGAGGTGGCCCCAGGGAGTCCTGAGGTGGCCTCAGGGCGTCCTGAGGTGGCCCTGGGGACTCCCAAAGTGGCCCTGGGGAGTCCTGAAGTGGTCCCAGGGCATCCTGAGGTGGCCCCGGGGAGTGCCGAGGTGACCCCGAGGTGTCCTGAGGTGGCCCTGGGGTGTTCTGAGGGGGCCCTGGGATGTTCCGAGGTGGTCCTGGGATGTCCCGAGGTGGCCGCGGGGAGTCCTGAAGTGACCCCAGGGCATCCTGAGGTGGCCCCAGGGAGTCCTGAGGTGACCCTGAGGAGTCCCGAGGTGGCCTCAGGGTGTCCTGAGGGTGCCCTAGGGAGTCCCACAGTGACCGCAAGGTGTCCTGAGGTGGCCCTGGGGTGTCCCAGAGTGGCCCTGGGGAGTCCCGAAGTGACCCTGGGGAGTCACGAGGTGACCTCGGCGGGTCCCAAAGTGGCCCCGGGGAGTCCCAGAGTGGCCCTGGGGAGTCACGAGGTGACCCTGGGGTGTCCTGAGGTGACCCTAGGGTGTCCTGAGGTGGCCGCGAGGAGTCACGAGGTGGCCTCGGGGGGTCCCAAAGTGGCCCCGGGGAGTCCCAGAGTGGCCCTGGGGAGTCACGAGGTGGCCTCAGGGTGTCCCGAGGTGACCCTGGGGAGTCCTGAGGTGACCCTGGGGTGTCCTGAGGTGGCCGCAAGGAGTCACGAGGTAGCCACGGGGCATCCCAAGGTGGCCCTGAGGAGTCCCAAGGTGGCCCCAGCGTGTCCCGAGATGACCCTGGGGAGTCCTGAGGTGGCCCCGGGGCGTCCCGAAGTGGCCCCGGGGAGTCCCGAGGTGACCCCGGGGAGTCCCGAGGTGGCCCCAGGATGTCCCGAGGTGGCCGCGGGGTTCGGGGTGGCCGGAGGAGGGCGGCGGCGGCCACCAGGTGGAGGGAGACGGCGGCCAGCAGCAGCAGGGCCCCGCGCCAGCCGTAGGTGTCGAGGGCCAGCGGGACCAGCGGGGCCAGCGCCAGGCCGGACACGGCGGCCCCCGACACCACGAGCCCCGTGGCCAGCGGGCGACGAGCCGGGAACCAGCCGGAAACGGCCCCCAGGGCTGGCGTGAAGGACAGGGCCCAGCCCAGGCCTGCGGGGGAGGGGAGAAAGGGGGTTCTGGGGGGGGTCTGGGGGGGGTCACAGGAGGGGTTTTGGGGGGGTCTGGGGGGTTCTGGGGGGGTCTGTGGGGTCACAGGAGGGGTTTTGGGGGGTTTTAGGGGGTTCTGGGGGGGGGTCTGTGGGGTCACAGGAGGGGTTTGGGGGGTTTTGGGGGGTTCTGGGGGGGTCTGTGGGGTCACAGGAGGGGTTTTGGGGGGTTTTAGGGGGTTCTGGGGGGGGTCTGTGGGGTCACAGGAGGGGTTTGGGGGGTTTTTGGGGGGTTCTGGGGGGGTCTGGGGGGTCACAGGAGGGGTTTGGGGGGTTTTGGGGGGTTCTGGGGGTGGTCTGTGGGGTCACAGGAGGGGTTTGGGGGGTTTTGGGGGGTTTTGGGGGGTTCTGGGGGGGGTCTGTGGGGTCACAGGAGGGGTTTGGGGGGTTTTGGGGGGTTCTGGGGGGGGTCTGTGGGGTCACAGGAGGGGTTTGGGGGGTTTTGGGGGGTTCTGGGGGGGGTCTGTGGGGTCACAGGAGGGGTTTGGGGGGTTTTGGGGGGTTCTGGGGGGGGTCTGTGGGGTCACAGGAGGGGTTTGGGGGGTTTTGGGGGGTTCTGTGGGGTCACAGGAGGGGGTCTGTAGGGTTTTTGGGGGGGTCTGTGGGGTCACAGGAGGGGTTTGGGGGGTTCTATGGGGTCATAACAGGGGTTTTTGGGGGGTTCTGTGGGGTCACGTGAGGGGTTCTGGGGGGTTCTGGGTGGGTCTATGGGGTCACGTGAGGGGGTTTGGGGGTTTTTGGGGGGGTCTGGGGGGGTCTGGGGGGTCACAGGAGGGGTTTTGGGGGGTTCTGAGTGGGTCTACGGGGTTACAGGAACGCCAGTGCCCTCCCAGTGCCCTCCCAGTCCCTCCCAGTGCCCCCCATTACCCTCCCAGTCCCTCCCAGTGCCCCCCATTACCCTCCCAGTCCCTCCCAGTGCCTCCCAGTCCCTCCCATTACCTTCCCAGTCTCTCTCAGTCTCTCCCAGTGCCTCCCAGTGCCCTCCCAGTGCCCCCAAATCCCACCAAAACCCCCCCAAAGCCCCCTCCCAGTCCCTCCCAGTCCTTCCCACTCCCTCCCATTGCCCTCCCAGTCCCTCCCAGTGCCCTCCCAGTTCCCTCCCAGTCCCTCCCAGTGCCTCCCATTGCCCTACCAGTCCCTCCCAGTGCCTCCCAGTGCCCCCAAATCCCCCCCAAAGCCCCCTCCCAGTGTCTCCCACTCCCTCCCACTCCCTCCCACTCCCTCCCAGTCCCTCCCAGTCCCCCCAGTTCCCTCCCAGTCCCTCCCACTCCCTCCCATTGCCCTCCCAGTGCCCCCAAATCCCACCAAAACCCCCCCAAAGCCCCCTCCCACTCCCTCCCAGTGCCTCCCACTCCCTCCCATTACCTTCCCAGTCTCTCCCAGTCCCTCCCAGTGCCTCCCAGTCCCTCCCATTACCTTCCCAGTCCCTCCCAGTCCCCCCAGTTCCCTCCCAGTCCCTCCCAGTGCCTCCCATTGCCCTCCCAGTGCCTCCCATTGCCCTCCCAGTGCCCCCAAATCCCCCCAAAACCCCCCAAAGCCCCCTCCCAGTGCCCTCCACTCCCTCCCACTCCCTCCCATTACCCTCCCACTCCCTCCCAGTGCCCTCCCAGTCCCTCCCAGTCCCTCCCAGTGCCTCCCATTGCCCTACCACTCCCTCCCAGTGCCTCCCAGTGCCCCCAAATCCCCCCCAAAGCCCCCTCCCAGTGCCTCCCAGTCCCTCCCACTCCCTCCCATTACCCTCCCACTCCCTCCCAGTGCCCTCCCAGTCCCTCCCAGTCCCTCCCAGTGCCTCCCATTGCCCTACCACTCCCTCCCAGTGCCTCCCAGTGCCCCCAAATCCCCCCCAAAGCCCCCTCCCAGTGCCTCCCAGTCCCTCCCACTCCCTCCCATTACCCTCCCACTCCCTCCCAGTGCCCTCCCAGTGCCTCCCAGTGCTCCCCAGTTACTCACAGTTCCCTCCCAGTCCCTCCCAGTCCATCCCAGTGCCCTCCCAGTGCCCTCCCAGTGCCCCCAAATCCCCCCAAATCCCCCCCAAAGCCCCCTCCCAGTGCCCCCCCAGTGCCTCCCAGTGCCTCCCAGTGCCCTCCCACTCCCTCCCAGTGCCCTCCCAGTGCCTCCCAGTGCCCCCCAGTTCCTCACAGTTCCCTCCCAGTCCCTCCCAGTGCCTCCCAGTGCCCTCCCAGTGCCCTCCCAGTGCCCCCAAATCCCCCCAAAACCCCCCAAAGCCCCCTCCCAGTGCCCTCCACTCCCTCCCACTCCCTCCCATTACCCTCCCACTCCCTCCCAGTGCCCTCCCAGTGCTTCCCAGTGCCCTCCCAGTCCCTCCCAGTCCCCCCAGTTCCCTCCCAATCCCTCCCAGTCCCTCCCAGTGCCTCCCAGTGCCCTCCCAGTGCCCCCAAATCCCACCAAAACCCCCCCAAAGCCCCCTCCCACTCCCTCCCACTCCCTCCCACTCCCTCCCACTCCCTCCCATTACCCTCCCAGTGCCTCCCAGTGCCTCCCAGTACCTGCCAGTCCCCCCAGGCTCAGGTACAGGTGCTCCAGGCGGGTGGCGAAGGCGCCCAGGACCAGCCCCGCCCCCGCCAGCGCCCCCCCGGCCACGGCCACGGCCCGGGCACCGAAGCGGGCGCTGAGCGCGGCCGCCAGCGGGCCTGGGGGCACCGGGCCTTACTGGGAGCACTGGGAGGGCACTGGGAGGGCACTGGGAGGGCACTGGGAACCCGCCCGGGGGAGATGGGGCAATGCCGGTGCCTTCCCAGTGTTCTCCCAGTGCTCCCAGTAAGGCCCGGCGCCTTCCCAGTGTTCTCCCAGTGCTCCCAGTGTCCTCCCAGTGCCCTCCCAGAGCTCCCAGTCCTTCCCAGTGCCCTCCCAGTGCTCCCAGTGCCCTCCCAGTGCTCCCAGTCCTTCCCAGTGCCCTCCCAGTGCTCCCAGTGCCCTCCCAGTGCTCCCAGTCCTTCCCAGTGCCCTCCCAGTGCTCCCAGTCCTTCCCAGTGCCCTCCCAGTGCTCCCAGTCCCCTCCCAGTGTTCTCCCAGTGCTCCCAGTAAGGCCCGGTGCCTTCCTAGTGTTCTCCCAGTGCTCCCAGTAAAGCCCAGTGCCTTCCCGGTGCCCTCCCAGTGCTCCCAGTAAGGCCCAGTGCCTTCCCAGTGCCCTCCCAGTGCCCTCCCAGTGCCCTCCCAGTGCTCCCAGTCCCCTCCCAGTGTTCTCCCAGTGCTCCCAGTAAGGCCCGGTGCCTTCCCAGTGTTCTCCCAGTGCTCCCAGTAAGGCCCAGTGCCTTCCCGGTGCCCTCCCAGTGCTCCCAGTAAGGCCCAGTGCCTTCCCAGTGCCGTCCCAGTGCCCTCCCAGTGCCCTCCCAGTGCTCCCAGTCCTTCCCAGTGCCCTCCCAGTGCTCCCAGTCCCCTCCCAGTGTTCTCCCAGTGCTCCCAGTAAGGCCCAGTGCCTTCCCCAGTGTTCTCCCAGTGCTCCCAGTAAGGCCCGGTGCCTTCCCGGTGCCCTCCCAGTGCTCCCAGTAAGGCCCAGTGCCTTTCCAGTGCCGTCCCAGTGCCCTCCCAGTGCCCTCCCAGTGCTCCCAGTCCTTCCCAGTGCCCTCCCAGTGCTCCCAGTCCCCTCCCAGTGTTCTCCCAGTGCTCCCAGTAAGGCCCGGTGCCTTCCTAGTGTTCTCCCAGTGCTCCCAGTAAAGCCCAGTGCCTTCCCGGTGCCCTCCCAGTGCTCCCAGTAAGGCCCAGTGCCTTCCCAGTGCCGTCCCAGTGCCCTCCCAGTGCCCTCCCAGTGCTCCCAGTCCTTCCCAGTGCCTTCCCGGTGCTCCCAGTCCCCTCCCAGTGTTCTCCCAGTGCTCCCAGTAAGGCCCGGTGCCTTCCCAGTGTTCTCCCAGTGCTCCCAGTAAGGCCCAGTGCCTTCCCAGTGCCCTCCCAGTGCTCCCAGTAAGGCCCAGTGCCTTCCCAGTGCCCTCCCAGTGCCCTCCCAGTGCCCTCCCAGTGCTCCCAGTCCCCTCCCAGTGTTCTCCCAGTGCTCCCAGTAAGGCCCGGTGCCTTCCCAGTGTTCTCCCAGTGCTCCCAGTAAGGCCCAGTGCCTTCCCCAGTGTTCTCCCAGTGCTCCCAGTAAGGCCCAGTGCCTTCCCGGTGCCCTCCCAGTGCTCCCAGTAAGGCCCAGTGCCTTCCCAGTGCCGTCCCAGTGCCCTCCCAGTGCCCTCCCAGTGCTCCCAGTCCTTCCCAGTGCCCTCCCAGTGCTCCCAGTCCCCTCCCAGTGTTCTCCCAGTGCTCCCAGTAAGGCCCAGTGCCTTCCCCAGTGTTCTCCCAGTGCTCCCAGTAAGGCCCGGTGCCTTCCCGGTGCCCTCCCAGTGCTCCCAGTAAGGCCCAGTGCCTTCCCAGTGCTGTCCCAGTGCCCTCCCAGTGCCCTCCCAGTGCTCCCAGTCCTTCCCAGTGCCCTCCCAGTGCTCCCAGTCCCCTCCCAGTGTTCTCCCAGTGCTCCCAGTAAGGCCCAGTGCCTTCCCGGTGCCCTCCCAGTGCTCCCAGTAAGGCCCAGTGCCTTCCCAGTGCCGTCCCAGTGCCCTCCCAGTGCCCTCCCAGTGCTCCCAGTCCTTCCCAGTGCCCTCCCAGTGCTCCCAGTCCCCTCCCAGTGTTCTCCCAGTGCTCCCAGTAAGGCCCAGTGCCTTCCCGGTGCCCTCCCAGTGCTCCCAGTAAGGCCCAGTGCCTTCCCGGTGCCTTCCCAGTGCCCTCCCAGTGCTCCCAGTGCCTCCCAGAGCCCCTGATTGAACCTCCCAGTGCTCTCCCAGTGCCCTCCCAGTGTTCTCCCAGTGCTCCCAGTGCCCCTGATTGAAACTCCCAGTGCCGTCCCAGTGCTCCCAGTGCCCTCCCAGTGCTCCCAGTCCTTCCCAGTGTCCTCCCAGTGCCTCCCAGAGCCCCTGATTGAACCTCCCAGTGCCCTCCCAGTGCTCCCATTGCCTCCCAGTGCTCCCAGTGCCCTCCCAGTCCCTCCCAGTCCCTCCCAGTGCTCCCAGTGCCCTCCCAGTCCCTCCCAGTGCCCTCCCAGTGCTCCCAGTGCCCTCCCAGTCCCTCCCAGTGCCCTCCCAGTGCTCCCAGTGCCCTCCCAGTCCCTCCCAGTCCCTCCCAGTGCCCTCCCAGTGCTCCCAGTGGCCTCCCAATGTCCCTGATTGAACCTCCCAGTGCTCCCAGTGCTCTCCCAGTGTTCTCCCAGTGTGTCCCATTGCCCTCCCAGTGCCTCCCAGTGTCCTCCCAGTGTCCTCCCAGTGCCCTCCCAGTGCTCCCAGTGCCTTCCCAGTGCCCTCCCAGTGCTCCCAGTGCCTCCCACTGCTCTCCCAGTGCCCTCCCAGTGCTCCCAGTCCCTCCCAGTGCCCTCCCAGTCCCTCCCAGTGCCCTCCCAGTCCCCCCCATTGTCCCACTCCCTCCCAGTGCTCCCAGTCCCTCCCAGTCCCTCCCAGTGCCCTCCCAGTGCCCTCCCACTCCCTCCCAGTCCCTCCCAGTGCCCTCCCAGTGCTCTCCCAGTCCCTCCCAGTCCCTCCCAGTCCATCCCAGTGCCCTCCCACTCCCTCCCAGTCCCTCCCAGTCCCTCCCAGTGCCCTCCCAGTGCCCTCCCAGTGCCCTCCCACTCCCTCCCAGTTCCCTCCCAGTGCCCTCCCAGTCCCGCCCCGTCGCCGCACAGCGCCCCCTGCTGGACGCACCGCCGAGCTGCAGCGCCGCCAGGGGGCAGGAGCTCACCCAGGCGGCGGCGCGCGCCGGGGCCCCGAAGGCGCCCCCCAGCGGCGGGAGGCACAGCCCGAGCGCGCGCACGGAGCCGCTCACCAGCGCCACCTGCAGGAACGCGCCCCACAGCGCCGGGAGCGCGCCCGGCGGGAACGGGGAGCGCAGCGCCACCGCGGGGGGGCAGCGGGGGGGAACGGGGGGGAACGGGGGGTACGGGGGGCACGGGGGGGCACCGGGGGACACGGGGGGACACGGGGAAAGGGGGGGTCAGGGGGTCACAGGAACGCACCCGGCGGGAACGGGGAGCGCAGCGCCACCGCGGGGGGGCAGCGGGGACAGCGGGGGGGAACGGGGGGTACGGGGGGGTACCGGGGGGCACCGGGGGACAGCGGGGGACAGCGGGGGGGAACGGGGGGTACGGGGGGGCACCGGGGGGCACGGGAAAGGGGGGTAATGGGGGGTCAGGGGGTCACAGGAACGGGCCCGGCGGGAACGGGGATGGCAACGTCACAGAGGGGGGACAGCGGGGGGCACCGGGGGGGAACGGGGGGAACCAGGGGACACCGAGGGGCACGGGGGGCACTGGGGGGCACGGGGGACAGCGGGGACAGCGGAGGGCACCGGGGGACACCGAGGGACACGGGGGGCACCGGGGGGACAGCGGGGGGACAGCGGGAGGCACGGGGGGCACTGGGGACACCGGAGGGTACGGGGGGACAGCGGGGGAACACCGGGGACAGTGGGGGGACACGGAGGGCACCAGGGGGCACGGGGGGGCACGGGGGACACGGGGAAAGGGAGGTAATGGGGGGGTCAGGGGGTCACAGGAACGCGCCCGGCGGGAACGGGGAGCGCAGCGCCACCGCGGGGGGACAGCGGGGGGGAACGGGGGGGCACCGGGGGCGTACGGGGGGCACGGGGGACAGCGGGGACAGCGGGGACAGCAGGGGGGAACGGGGGGGCACCGGGGGGCACCGGGGGGTACCGGGGGGCACCGGGGGACAGCGGGGACAGCGGGGGGGAACGGGGGGGAACGGGGGGCACCGGGGGGGCACGGGGGACAGCGGGGACAGCGGGGACAGCGGGGGGGAACGGGGGGCACCGGGGGGCACGGGGGGGCACCGGGGGGACAGCGGGGACAGCGGGGACACCGGGGGGGAACGGGGGGTACGGGGGGGCACGGGGGGGCACGGGGAAAGGGGAGTAATGGGGGGGTCAGGGGGTCACAGGAACGCGCCCGGTGGGAACGGGGATGGCAACGCCACCGCGGGGGGACAGCGGGGGACACCGGGGGGGAACGGGGGATACGGGGGGTACGGGGGGGCACCGGGGGGGCACCGGGGGGGTACGGGAAAGGGGGGTAATGGGGGGTCAGGGGGTCACAGGAACGGGCCCGGCGGGAACGGGGATGGCAACGTCACAGAGGGGGGACAGCGGGGGGGAACGGGGGGACACGGGGGGAACCAGGGGACACCGAGGGGCACGGGGGGCACTGGGGGGCACGGGGGACAGCGGGGACAGCGGGGGGCACCGGGGGACACCGAGGGACACGGGGGGCACCGGGGGGACAGCGAGGGGCACGGGGGGCACCGGGGGACAGCGGGGGGACAGCGGGAGGCACGGGGGGCACTGGGGACACCGGAGGGTACGGGGGGACAGCGGGGGAACACCGGGGACAGTGGGGGGACACGGAGGGCACCAGGGGGCACGGGGGGGCACGGGGGACACGGGGAAAGGGAGGTAATGGGGGGGTCAGGGGGTCACAGGAACGCGCCCGGCGGGAACGGGGAGCGCAGCGCCACCGCGGGGGGACAGCGGGGGGGAACGGGGGGGCACCGGGGGCGTACGGGGGGCACGGGGGACAGCGGGGACAGCGGGGGACAGCAGGGGGGAACGGGGGGGCACCGGGGGGCACCGGGGGGTACGGGGGGGCACCGGGGGGCACGGGGGACAGCGGGGACAGCGGGGGGGGAACGGGGGGGGAACGGGGGGTACGGGGGACAGCGGGGACAGCGGGGGGGAACGGGGGGGAACGGGGGGTACGGGGGGGGCACCGGGGACACGGGGGGGCACGGGGGGGTACGGGGGACACGGGAGACAGCGGGGGCACCGGGGGACACCGAGGGGCACGAGGGGCACCGGGGGACAGCGGGGGGACAGCGGGGACACGGGGGGACAGCGGGAGGCACCGGGGGACACGGGGGGCACGGGGGGGACCAGGGGACACCGAGGGACACGGGGAAAGGGGGGTCAGGGGGTCACAGGAACGCGCCCGGCGGGAACGGGGATGGCAACGTCACAGAGGGGGGGACAGCGAGGGGTACCGAGGGGCACCGGGGGGCACGGGGGACACCGAGGGGCACTGGGGGCACCGGGGGTACCGGGGACAGCGAGGGACAGCGGGGGGCACCAGGGGACACCGAGGGACACGGGGGGTACGGGGGGACACTGAGGGACACGGGGGACACCGAGGGACAGCGGGGGGCACCGGGGGGCACCGGGGGGGCACCGGGGGGGACACGGGAGGGCACCGGGGGACAGCGGGGACAGTAGGGGGACAGCGGGAGGCACGGGGGGCACTGGGGACACCGGAGGGTACGGGGGGACAGCGGGGGAACACCGGGGGACACTGAGGGACACGGGGGGCCACGGGGGACACCGAGGGACACTGGGGGTCACCAGGGGACACGGGGAAAGGGGGGTAATGGGGGGGTCAGGGGGTCACAGGAACGCGCCCGGCGGGAACGGGGATGGCAACGTCACAGAGGGGGGACAGCGAGGACAGCGGGGGGCACCGGGGACAGCGGGGGGACAGAGGGAGGCACCGGGGGACACAGGGGACACCGAGGGGCACGGGGGGCACCGGGGGGGACACGGGGGCAACGCTCAGGGAGTCACAGGAACGCGCCCCACAGCGCGGGAGCGCGCCCGGCGGGAACGGGGAGCGCAGCGCCACCGCGGGGGGACAGCGGGGACACCGGGGGGGAACGGGGGGCACCGGGGGGCACCGGGGGGTACGAGGGGGCACCGGGGGGCACGGGGGAAAGGGGAGGTAATGGGGGGGTCAGGGGGTCACAGGAATGCGCCCGGTGGGAACGGGGATGGCAACGTCACAGAGGGGGGACAGCGGGGGGCACCGGGGGGATAGGGGGGGACACGGGAGGGCACCGGGGGACAGTGGGGGGACAGCGGGAGGCACGGGGGGACACTGGGGACACCGGAGGGTACGGGGGACAGCGGGGGGCACCGGGGACAGCGGGGGAACACCGGGGGAACACTGGGGACAGTGGGGGGACACGGAGGGCACCGGGGGGTACGGGGGGGCACCGGGGGGGCACGGGGGGGCACCGGGGGGCACGGGGAAAGGGGGGTAATGGGGGGGTCAGGGGGGTCACAGGAACGCGCCCGGTGGGAACGGGGACGGCAACGCCACAGAGGGGGGGACAGCGGGGGACAGCGGGGGGGAACGGGGGGCACCGGGGGGCACGGGGGGGCACTGGGGGGGCACCGGGGGACACAGGGGGGGACCAGGGGACACCGAGGGGCACGGGGGGGCACCGGGGGGACAGCGGGGGGGCACCGGGGGACACCAGGGCGGCACCGGGGGGGACAGCGGGGGGCACGGAGGACACGGGGAAAGTGGGGTCAGGGGGTCCACAGGATCGCGCCCGGCGGGAACGGGGATGGCAACGTCACAGAGGGGGGGACAGCGAGGGGCACCGGGGGACACCGAGGGACAGCGAGGGGGCACGGAGAGCACGGGAGGCCACGGGGGACACCGAGGGACACGGGGGGGCACCGGGGGACACGGAGGGACACAGGGGGACACGGGGGGACACCGGGGGACACGGGGGGACACCGAGGGACACCGAGGGACACCGGGAGTCACCGGGGGGTGACCCAGGAAGGGGTCACAGGAGGATTTGGGGGGGTGGGGGGGTCCAGGGGGTCAACAGGGCCAAGGGGGGAGCCAGGGGAGCACGGGGGGCTCCCGAGAAATTGGGGGTGGGGTCACAAGAGGTCGGGGGGGGGGGTCACAGGGGGGGTCCCCGATGTCTGGGATGGTGACCAGGAGCCTGTAAGAAAAAAAACGGGACGCGGGACGGGGGGGGGGGGGGGGGAGGGGGGGGGTCACAGGGAGTCCCAGGGGATTTGGGGGGGGGGGGTCCCAGGGGGGGTCAGGGGGGACCCAGGATTCTGGGGGATGGGGGGGGACACAGCGGTCAGCGGTCACCAGGGGGGGTCATGGGGGGAACCCTGGTGCCAAAGTGGGGGTTTTGGGGTGGGGGTTGGGTCTGAGGGGTCCCGGGTGGGGGTCCGGGGGAGGGACGGGGGTCCCAGTGTCCGGTCCCGCTCCGTACCTGGTGCAGCGCAGGGGCAGCTTTAGGGGGGGGGGGGGGAAGGGGAGGGGGGGGGGTGGGGAGCGAAGTCCCCTGGAGGGGGGGGCGGGGGGGGGTCACCCGTGTCCCTGTGAGGGGGAGGGGGTCGTTGTTAATTAATGATCGCCCCCCTCCCCCCCCCTCAGAGCAAAGGGCGGCGAGGAGGGGGAGGGGGCCTCTCTCCAGTAGCTCCGCCCCCTTGGCTTCGCCCTCACCCAAGATGGCGCCTCGCCCTTCAACCCCGCCCCTTTGCCCTCACCCAAGATGGCGCCTCGCCCTTCAACCCCCGCCCCTTTGCCCTCACCCAAGATGGCGCCCGCCTTTCGCTCCCATTCACTCCCTGCCCTCACCCAAGATGGCGCGGGCCTTTCGCTCCCATTCACTCCCTGCCCTCACCAAGATGGCGCCCGCCCTTCGCTCCCATTCACTCCCTGCCCTCACCAAGATGGCGCCCGCCCTTCGCTCCCATTCACTCCCTGCCCTCACCCAAGATGGCGCCCGCCCTTCGCTCCCATTCACTCCCTGCCCTCACCAAGATGGCGCCCCGCCCTTCGCTTCCATTCACTCCCTGCCCTCACCCAAGATGGCGCCCGCCCTTCGCTCCCATTCACCGCCTGCCCTCACCCAAGATGGCGCCCGCCCTTCGCTCCCATTCACTCCCTGCCCTCACCCAAGATGGCGCCTCGCCCCTTCGCTCCATTCACTCCCTGCCCTCACCCAAGATGGCGCCCGCCCTTCGCTCCCATTCCCTGCCTGCCCTCACCAAGATGGCGCCCGCCCTTCGCTCCCATTCACCGCCTGCCCCTCACCCAAGATGGCGCCCGCCCTTCGCTCCCATTCACCGCCTGCCCTCACCCAAGATGGCGCCCGCCCTTCGCTCCCATTCCCTGCCTGCCCTCACCAAGATGGCGCCCGCCCTTCGCTCCCATTCACTCCCTGCCCTCACCAAGATGGCGCCCGCCCTTCTCTTCCATTCACTCCCTGCCCTCACCCAAGATGGCGCCCGCCCTTCTCTTCCATTCACTCCCTGCCCTCACCCAAGATGGCGCCCGCCCTTCGCTCCCGTTCACTCCCTGCCCTCACCCAAGATGGCGCCCGCCCTTCGCTCCCATTCACCGCCTGCCCCTCACCCAAGATGGCGCCCGCCCTTCTCTTCCATTCACTCCCTGCCCTCACCCAAGATGGCGCCCGCCCTTCGCTCCCATTCACTCCCTGCCCTCACCCAAGATGGCGCCGCGGCTTCAAACCCCGCCTCGGCTCCGCCCCCCCCTTCCCGCGCGGGGCACGCCGGGAACGGGGATTCGGGGATTCCCCAACGCGTGAGGCGCGGGAGCGGCCGGAGGTACCGGGGGGGTCCCCGGGGGGGTCCTGAGGGGATTTTGGGGGGTCCTGAGGGGATTTTGGGGGGGTCCTGAGGGGTCCCCAAGGGGACCTTGAGGCTCCTGGG